>NW_027475285.1:0-97099 GCF_051020985.1 Nomia melanderi | reverse complement strand
TAAAACTATATAAAACTATGTAAAACAATATTAAACTATATAAAACTATGTGAAAGTATATTAAACTATACAAATCTATATAAAACTATGTAATACTAATAAAACTATATAAAACTATACGGAACTATATAAGACTATATAAAACTATATAAACATAGTAAAACTATATAAAATTATATGAAGCTATATAAAACTATATAAAGCTATATAATCCTATATAAAGCTATGTAAAACTATATAAAACTATATGAAACTATATACAACTATATAAAACTATGTAAAACTATGTAAAACTATATAAAACTATATAAAACTATATAAAACTGTATAAAACTATATAAAATTATATAAAACAATATAAAACTATATAAAACTATATAACACTATATAAATCTACATAAACCTAAGAAAAACTAATAAAACAATAAAGGACTACATAAAACTATATTAAACTATACAAAAATAATAAATCTATAGAAAGTTTTGTAAAACTATATAGAACTATACAAAAACTATACAAAACTATATAAATCTATATAAAACTATGTGATCCTAATAAAACTATATGAAACTATACAAAACTATATAAAACTATATAACACTACATAAAACTATATAAAACTATATAAAACTATATAAAACAATATAAAACTATATAAAACTATATAAAACTATATAAAACTATATAAATCTATGTAAAACTATGTAAAACTATATAAAACTACATAAAACTATAGAAAACTATATAAAAATATTAAAATTATATAAAATTATATAAAACTGTATAAAAATAATAAAACTATATAAAACTATGTAAAACAATATTAAACTATATGAAACTATGTGAAAGTATATTAAACTATACAAATCTATATAAAACTAAGTAATACTAATAAAACTATATAAAACTATACGGAACTATATAAGACTATATAAAACTATATAAACCTAGTAAAACTATATAAAATTATATGAAGCTATATAAAACTATATAAAGCTATATAAACCTATATAAAGCTATGTAAAACTATATAAAACTATATGAAACTATATACAACTATATAAAACTATGTAAAACTATGTAAAACTATATAAAACTATATAAAACTATATAAAACTGTATAAAACTATATAAAATTATATAAAACAATATAAAACTATATAAAACTATATAAAACTATATAAATATACATAAACCTAAGGAAAACTAATAAAACAATAAAGGACTACATAAAACTATATTAAACTAGACAAAAATAATAAATCTATATAAAGCTTTGTAAAACTATATAAAACTATACAAAACTATACAAAACTATATAAATCTATATAAAACTATGTGATCCTAATAAAACTATATGAAACTATACAAAACTATATAAAACTATATGAAACTATACAAAACTATATAAAACTACATAAAAACTATATAAAACTAAATAAATCTTTATAAAGCTATGTAAAACTATATAAAACTATGTATAACTATGTAAAACTATTTAAATCTATATAGAAACTATGTAAAACTATGTAAAACTATGTAAAACAACATAAAACAAACAAAACCAATAAAAATACATAAGACTATATAAAACTCTATAAAACTATACAAAACCAACAAAACTATATAAAACTATATAAAACTATATAAAACTATATAATTCCATATAAAACAAATAAAACTATATAAAACTATGTAGTACTATATAAAACTATATATAACTATATAAAACTAGCAAAACTATATATAACTATATAAAACTCTATAAAACTATATAAAACTATATAAAACTAATAAAACTATATAAAACTAACAAAACTGTATTAAACTATATAAAACTCTATAAAACTATATAAAACCATATAAAACTATATAAAACCAACAAAACTATATAAACCTATATAAAACTCTATAGAACTATATAAAACTATACAAAGCTATATAAAAATATATGGAACTAACAAAACTATATAAAACTATATAAAACTTTATAAGACTCTGTAAAACTATATAAATCTATATAAAACTATATAAAACTATATAAAACTATATAAAACTATATAAAACAATATAAAACTATCTAAAACATTATAAAACTGTATAAAACTATATAAAATTGTATAAAACTGTGTAAAAATAAATAAAACTATATAAAACTATATAATACTATATAAAACTATATAATACCATATAAAACTATATAAACCTATATAAAACTCTATAAAACTATATAAAACTATATAAAACTATATAAACCTAACAAAACTATATAAAACTATATAAAACTATATAAAACTCTATAAAATTATATAAAATTATATAAAACCAACAAAACTATATAAAAATATATGAAACTCTATAAAACTATATAAAACTATATAAAACCAACAAAACTATATAAAACTATATAAAAACTATATAAAACCATATAAAACTAATAAAACTATATAAAACTATATAGTAGTATATAAAACTATATATAACTATATAAAACTAACAAAACTATATAATACTATATAAAACTATACAAAACAACATAAAACTGATAAAACTAATAAAACTATATAAAACTATATAATACTATATAAAAAACTATATATAACTATATAAAACTAACAAAACTATATATAACTCTATAAAACTATATAAAACTATATAAAACTATATAAAACTATCCAAAAATATATATAAAACTATATAAAACTGTATAAAGCTATATAAAACTAATAAAACTATGTAAAACTATATAAAACAATATAAAACTAATAAAAGTATATAAAACTATATAAAACTATATACAACTATATAAAACTATATAAAACTAACAAAACTATATAAAGTAACAAAACTATATAAAACTATATAAAACTATATAAAACTAACAAAACTACATAAACCTATATAAAACTCTATAGAACAATATAAAACTATATAAAACTGTATAAAACTGTATAAAACTATATAAAATTATATAAAATTATATAAAACTATATAAAACTATATAAAACTATATAAAACTAATAAAACTATATAAAACTATATAAAACTTTATAAAACTAACAAAACTATATAAAACTATATAAAACCATATAAAACTATATAAAACTATACAAAACTATAGGAAACTCTATAAAAGTATATAACACTATATAAAACTATGTAAAACTAACAAAACTATATAAAACTATATAAAACCTTATAAAACTATATAAAACTATAAAAAACTATATAAAACTATATAATACTCTATAAAACTATATAAAACTAACAAAACTATATAAAACTATATAAGACTATATAAACCTAACAAAACTATATAAAACTATATAAAACTATATAAAACTATATAATACTCTATAAAACTATATAAAACTAACAAAACTATATAAAACTATATAAAACTATATAAACCTAACAAAACTATATAAAACAATATAAAACTATATAAAATCATATAAAACTAATAAAATTATATAATACAATATAAAACTAACAAAACTATATAAAACCTTATAAAACTATGTAAAACTACAAAAAACTATATAAAACTATATAAAACTATATAAAACCATATAAAACTATATAAAACTATCAAAACTATATAAAACTATATAAAACTATATAAAACTATATAAAACTCTATAAAACCATTTAAAACTATATAAAACTATGCGAAACTATACAAAACAATATTAAACTATATAAAACTATACAAAACTATATAAAACTATATAAAACTATATAAAACTATATAAAACAATATAAAGCTATATAAAACTATGTAAAACTAACAGAACTGTATGAAACTATACAACACTATATAAAACTATATAAATCCATATAAAACTATGTAAAACTATATAAAACTACATAAAAATATATAAAACTATATAAAACTATATAAAACTATACAAAACTGCATAAAACTACACAAAACTATATAAAACTATATAAAACTACATAAAAATATATAAAACTATATAAAAATAATAAAACAATATGAAATTATATAAAACTGTATAAAAATAAAAAAACTATATAAAACTATATAAAGCTATATAAAACTACATAAAACTATATAAAACTATACAAAACTGCATAAAACTACACAAAACTATATAAAACTAATAAAACTAATAAAACTATATAAAACTATATAAAACTATTCAAAACTACATAAAACAGTATAAAACTATATAAAACTAATAAAACAATATAAAAGTACATAAAACTATATGAAACTATATAAAACTATATAAATCTATATAAACTATATAAAACAATATAAAACTATACAAAACTAACAAAACTATATAAAACTCTATAAAACTATGTAAAACTATATAAACCTATATAAAACGATATAAAACTAACAAAACTATATAAACCTATATAAAACTATATAGTACAATATAAAACTATATATAACTATATAAAACTATATAAAACAATATAAAACAATATAAAACTATATAAAACTAACAAAACTATATAAAACTATATAAAACGGTATAAAACTATATAAAACCATATAAAACTATATAATGCTAATAAAACTATATAAAACTGTAAAAAACTATGCAACCCTATATAAAACAATAAACAACTAATAAAACTGTCCAAAACTATATAAAACTATATAAAAATATATAAAACTATATAAAACTGTATAAAACTGTATAAAACCGTATAAAACTATATAAAACTATATAAAACTATATAAAACTATATAAAAAAAACATAAAACTATATAGAACATTATAAAACTGTGTAAAACTATATAAAACTGTATAAAACTATATAAAACCATATGAAACTATACAAATCTATATAAAACTACTAAAACTACTAAAACTATATAAAACTATGTAAAACTATATAAAACTATATAAATCTATATAAAAATATGTAAAACTATATAAAAGTATGTAAAACTAATAAAACTATATGAATCTATACAAAACTATATAAAACTATATAAAACTATGTCAAACTATATAAATCTATATAAAACTATGTTAACTTATATAAAACTATGTAAAACTATATGAAACAAATAAAAGTATATAAAGCTATGTAAAACTATATAAAACTATATAAAATTATGTAAAACAATATAAAACTATATAAAAATATATAAAACAATGTAAAACTATATAAAAAAATATAAATCTATACAAAACTATGTAAAACTATATAAAACTATATAAAACTCTAGAAAACTATATAAAACTAATAAAAGTATATAAAACTATATAGTACTATATAAAAACTATTTAAAACTATGTAAAACTAACAAAACTATATAAAACTCTATAAAACTATATAAAACTATATAAAACTATATAAAACTATATAAAACTAACAAAACTATATAAAACTATATAAAACTAACAAAACTATATAAAACTATATAAAACTGTATAAAACTATATAAAACTATATAAAACTATATAACGCTAATAAAACTATATAAAACTATATAAAACTGTAAAAAACTATATAAAACTAACAAAACTATATAAAACTATATAAAACTATATAAAACTATATAAAACTAACAAAACTATATAAAACTGTATAAAACTGTATAAAACAGTATAAAATTATATAAAAATATGTAAAACTATACAAAACTATATAAAGCTATATAAAACTATATAAAACTATATAATGCTATATAAAACTATATGAAGCTATATAAAACAATATAAAACTATATAAAACTATATAAAACAATATAAAACTGTATTAAACTATATAGAACTATATAAAACTATGTAAAACTATATAAAACTATGTAAAAGTAAGAAAACTACATAAAACTATATAAATCTATATAAAACTATGTAAAACTAAAAAAAACTATATGAAACTATACAAACCTATATAAAACTACTAAAACTATATAAAACTATATAAATCTGTATACAACTATGTTAACCTATATAAAACTCTGTAAAACTATATGAAACAAATAAAAGTATATAAAACTATATAGAACCATATGATAACTATATAAAACTATGTGAAACTATGTAAAACTATGTAAAACTATATAGAACTATATAAAACTATATGAAACATTATATTACTGTATAAATCAATATAAAACTGTATAAAACTATATAAAACTATATAAAACTATATAATGCTATATAAAACTATATGAAGCTATATAAAACAATATAAAACTATATAAAACTATATAAAGCTATATAAAGCTATATGAAGCTATATAAAACAATATAAAACTATATTAAACAATATTAAAGTGTATAAAATTATATAAAACTATATAAAACTATATAAAGCTATATAAAACTATATAAAACTATATAAAACTATGTAAAACTATACAAATATATATAAAGCTATATAAAACTATATAAAACTATATAATGCTATATAAAACTATATGAAGCTATATAAAACAATATAAAATTATATAAAACTATATAAAACTATATAAAACTATATAAAACTAATAAAACTATATAAAACTATATAAAACTTTATAAAACTAACAAAACTATATAAAACTATATAAAACCATATAAAACTATATAAAACTATACAAAACTATAGGAAACTCTATAAAAGTATATAACACTATATAAAACTATGTAAAACTAACAAAACTATATAAAACTATATAAAACCTTATAAAACTATATAAAACTATAAAAAACTATATAAAACTATATAATACTCTATAAAACTATATAAAACTAACAAAACTATATAAAACTATATAAGACTATATAAACCTAACAAAACTATATAAAACTATATAAAACTATATAAAATCATATAAAACTAATAAAATTATATAATACAATATAAAACTAACAAAACTATATAAAACCTTATAAAACTATGTAAAACTACAAAAAACTATATAAAACTATATAAAACTATATAAAACCATATAAAACTATATAAAACTATCAAAACTATATAAAACTATATAAAACTATATAAAACTATATAAAACTCTATAAAAACTATTTAAAACTATATAAAACTGTATAAAACTATATAAAACTATGCGAAACTATACAAAACAATATTAAACTATATAAAACTATACAAAACTATATAAAACTATATAAAACTATATAAAACTATATAAAACTATATAAAGCTATATAAAACTATGTAAAACTAACAGAACTGTATGAAACTATACAACACTATATAAAACTATATAAATCTATATAAAACTATGTAAAACTAGTAATCCTATATGAAACTATGCAAAACAATATAAAACTATATAAACTTAGTATAACCGTCAAAAATTATATGAAGCTATATCAAACTATATAAAACTATGTAAACCTAATAAAACAATATAGAACTATACATAACCATATAAAACTATATAAATCCATATAAAACTATGTAAAACTATATAAAACTACATAAAAATATATAAAACTATATAAAACTATATAAAGCTATATAAAACTACATAAAACTATATAAAACTATACAAAACTGCATAAAACTACACAAAACTATATAAAACTAATAAAACTAATAAAACTATATAAAACTATATAAAACTATTCAAAACTACATAAAACAGTATAAAACTATATAAAACTAATAAAACAATATAAAAGTATATAAAACTATATAAAACTATATAAACCTATATGAAACTATATAAAACTATATAAATCTATATAAAACTATATAAAACTATATAAAACTATATAAAACTATATAACGCTAATAAAACTATACAAAACAATATAAAACTATACAAAACTAACAAAACTATATAAAACTCTATAAAACTATGTAAAACTATATAAACCTATATAAAACGATATAAAACTAACAAAACTATATAAACCTATATAAAACTATATAGTACAATATAAAGCTATATATAACTATATAAAACTATATAAAACAATATAAAACAATATAAAACTATATAAAACTAACAAAACTATATAAAACTATATAAAACAGTATAAAACTATATAAAACCATATAAAACTATATAATGCTAATAAAAATATATAAAACTATATAAAACTGTAAAAAACTATACAACCCTATATAAAACAATAAACAACTAATAAAACTGTCCAAAACTATATAAAACTATATAAAAATATATAAAACTATATAAAACTGTATAAAACTGTATAAAACCGTATAAAACTATATAAAAATATATAAAACTATATAAAACTATATAAAACTATGTAAAACTATGTAAAACTAACAAAACTATATAAATCTATATAAAACTATGTAAAACTATGTAAAACTAACAAAACTATATAAAACTATGTAGAACTATGTAAAACTAACAAAACTATATAAAACTATGTAAAACTATATAAAACTAACAAAACTATATAAAACTATGTAAAACTAAGAAAACTATTAAAAACTATATAAATCTGTACAATGTATATTAAATTATATAAAACTAAATAAAACTATATAAAACTTTATAAAACTAACAAAACTATATAAAACTATATAAAACGATATAAAACTAATAAAACTGTATAAAACTATATAACAGTATACAAAACTATATAAAACTAATAAAACTATATAAAACTATATAAAACTATATAAAACTATATGAAACTATATAAAACTAATAAAACTATATGAAATTACATAAAACTATATAAAACTAACAAAACTATATAAAACTATAAAAAACTATTTAAATGTAACAAAACTATATATAACTATATAAAACTCTATAAAACTATATAACACTATATAACACTATATAAAACTATATAAATCTATATAATACTATATAAAAATATATAAAACTAACAAAATTATATAAAACTATATAAAACTTTATAAAACTCTATAAAACTATATGAAACTGTGTAAAACTATATAAAGCATTATAAAACAATATAAAACTATATAAAACAATATAAAACTATATAAAACTATATAAAACTATATAGTCCTATATAAAACTATATAAAACTATATAAAACTATATCAAACTATATAAAATTATATAAAACTGTATAAAACTATATAAAACTATATAAAACTATATAAAACTATATAAAGCTATATAAAACTATATAAATTCACCAGATATATATTTGATTTTTCCCTGACCCTGACAGACCGGCCCCATGAGACGGTGATTTTCTCGGCCCCTGGTGGTCCGCGGTAGATCCCGCTGCACAGATTCATGCGCCAGGGCCTCCTGCAGACAATGCACTTTGATTTATTGCGCTATCTCTAATAACACCCGAGATATCACCAGATATATATTGGATTTTTCCCGGACCCTGAGTGTCCGACCCCATGAGACGGTGGTTTTCTCGGCCCCTTGTGGTCCGTGGTCGTTCCCGCTGCACAGATTCATGCGCCAGGGCCTCCTGCAGATAATACACTTTGGTTTATTGCGCTATCTCTAATAACACCCGAGATATCACCAGATATATATTGGATTTTTCCCTGACCCTGAGTGTCCGGCTCCATGAGACGGTGGTTTTCCCGGCCCCTGGTTGTCGGAGGTCGTTCCCGCTGCACAGATTCATGCGGCAGGGGCTCCTGCAGGCAATGCACTTTGATTTATTGCGCTATCTCTAACAGTACCCGAGATATCACCAGATATATATTGGATTTTTCCCTGACACTGAGTGTCCGACCCCTTGAGACGGTGGTTTTCTCGGCCCCTGGTGGTCCGAGGTCGTTCCCGCTGCACACATTCATGCGCCAGGGCCTCCTATAGATAATTCACTTTGGTTTACTGCGCTATCTCTGATAGCACCCGAGATATCACCAGATATATATTGGATTTGTCCCTGAACCTGAGTGTCCGGCCCCATGAGACGGTGGTTTTTCGGCCCCTGGTGGTCCGCGGTCGTTCCCGCTGCACAGATTCATGTGCCAGGGCCTGCTGCAGATAATGCACTTTAGTTTATTGCGCTATCTCTAATAGCACCCAAGATATCATCAGATATATATTTGATTTTCCCCTGACCCTGACAGTCCGGCCCCATGTGTCGGTGGTTTTCTCGGCCCCTGGTGGTCCGAGGTCGTTCCCGCTGTGCAGGTTCATGCGCCAGGGCCCCCTGCAGATAATTCACTTTGGTTTAGTGCGCTATCTGTAAGAGCACCCGAAATATCACCAGATATATATATTGAATTTTTCCCTGATCCTGAGTGTCCGGCCCCATGAGACGGTAGTTTTCTCGGCCCCTGGTGGTCCGAGGTCGATCCCGCTGCACAGATTCATGCGCCAGGGCCTCCTACAGACAATGCACTTTAATTTGTTGCGCTATTTGTAATAGCACCCGAGATAGCACCATATATATATTGGATTTTCCCCTGACACTGAGTGTCCTGGCCCATGAGACGGTGGTTTTCTCGATCCCTGGTGGTCCGAGGTCGTTCCCGCTGCACATATTCATGCAGCAGGGCCCCCTGCAGATAATTCACTTTGATTTATTGCGCTACCTCTATTAGCACCCGAGATATCACCAGATATATATTGGATTTTCCGCTGACCCTGAGTGTCCGGCCCCATGAGACGGTGGTTTTCTCGGCCCCTGGTGGTCCGAGGTCGTTCCCGCTGCACAGATTCATGGGCCAGGGCCTCCTGCAGACAATGCACTTTGGTTTATTGCGCTATATCTAATAGCACCCGAGATATCACCAGATATATATTGGATTTTTCCCTGAACCTGACAGTCCGGCGCCATGAGACGGTGATTTTCTCGGCCCCTGGTGGTCCGAGGTCGTTCCCGCTGCACAGATTCATGCGCCAGGGCCTCCTACAGACAATGTACTTTGATTTATTGCGCTTCCTGTAAGAGCACCCGAGATATCACCATATACATATTGGATATTTCCCTGAACCTGAGTGTCCGACCCCATGTGACGGTGGTTTTCTCGGCCCCTGGTGCTCCGAGGTCGTTCCCGCTGCACAGACTCTTGCGCCAGGGCCTGCTGCAGACAATGCACTTTTGTTTATTGCGCTATCTGTAATAGCACCCGAGATATCACAAGATATATATTGGATTTTTCCCTGACCCTGACAGTCCGGCCCCATGTGTCGGTGGTTTTCTCGGCCCCTGGTGGTCCGAGGTCGTTCCCGCTGCACAGATTCATGGGCCAGGGCCTCCTGCAGACAATGCACTTTGGTTTGTTGCGCTATCTGTAATAGCACCCGAGATATCACCAGATATATGATGGATTTTTACATGACGTTGGGTGACGGATTCCGAATACCTTTAATTTTCTCGGCCCCTGGTGGTCCGAGGTAGTTCCTGCTGCACAGATTCATTCGCCAGTGCCTCCTACAGACAATGCACTTTGATTTATTGCGCTATCTGTAATAGCACCCGAGATATCACCAGATATATATTGGATTTTTCACTGACCCTGACAGTCCGGCCCCATGAGACGGTAGTTTTCTCGGCACCTGGTGGTACGAGGTCGTTCCCGCTGCACAGATTCATGCGCCAGGGCCTCCTACAGACAATGCACTTTGATTTATTGCGCTATCTGTAATAGCACCCGAAATATCACCAGATATATATTGGATTTTTCCCCGACCCCGACAGTCCGACCCCATGTGACGGTGGTTTTCTCGGCCCCTGGTGCTCCGAGGTCGTTCCCGCTGCACAGATTCATGCGCCAGGGCCTCCTACAGACAATGCACTTTGATTTATTGCGCTATCTGTAATAGCACCCGAGATATCACCAGATATATATTGGATTTTCCCTTGACCCTGACAGTCCGGCCCCATGTGTCGATGGTTTTCTCGGTCCCTCGTGGTCCGATGTCGATCCCGCTGCACAGATTCATGCGCCAGGGCCCTCTGCAGATAATTCACTTTGGTTTAGTGCGCTATCTGTAAGAGCACCCGAGATATCACCAGATATATATTGAATTTTTCCCCGACCCTGAGTGTCCGGCCCCATGTGTCGGTGGTTTTCTCGACCCCTGGGGGTCAGAGGTCGTTCCCGCTGCACAGATTCATGCGCCAGGGCCTCCAACAGACAACGCACTCTGATTTATTGCCCTATCTGTAATAGCACCTGAGATATCACCAGATATATATTGGATTTTTCCCCGACCCTGACAGTCCGGCCCCATGTGTCGGTGGTTTTCTCGGCCCCTGGTGGTCCGAGGTCGATCCCGCTGCACAGAATCAAGCGCCAGGGCCTCCTACAGACAATGCACTTTGATTTATTGCGCTATCTGTAATAGCACCCGAGATATCTCCAGATATATGTTGGATTTTTCCCTGACCCTGACAGTCCGGCCCCATGAGACAGTGATTTTCTCGGCCCCTGGTGGTCCGAGGTCGATCCCGCTGCACAGATACTTGCGTCAGGGCTTCCTACAGACAATGCACTTTGATTTATTGCGCTATCTTTAATAGCACCCGAGATATCTCCAGATATATGTTGGATTTTTCCCCGACCCTGACAGTCCGGCCCCATGAGACGGTGATTTTCTCGGCCCCTGGTGGTCCGAGGTCGTTCCCGCTGCACAGATTCATGCGCCAGGGCCTCCTATAGATAATTCACTTTGGTTTATTGCGCTATATCTAATAGCACCCGAGATATCACCAGATATATGTTGGATTATTCCCAGCCCCAGAGTGTCCGGCCCCATGTTTCGGTGGTTTTCTCGGCGCCTGGTGGTCTGAGGTTTATCCCGCTGCACAGATTCATTCGCCAGTGCCTCCTACAGACAATGCACTTTGATTTATTGCGCTATCTCTAATAGCAAACGAGAAATCACCAGATATGTATTGGATTTTTCCCTGACCCTGACATTCCGGCCCCATGTGTCGATGGTTTTCTCGGTCCCTCGTGGTCCGAGGTCGATCCCGCTGCACAGATTCATGCGCCAGTGCCTCCTACAGTCAATGCACTTTGATTTATTGCGCTATCTGTAATAGCACCCGAGATATCACCATATATATATTGGTTTTTCCCCTGACCCTGAGTGTCCGGCCCCATGGGACAGTGGTTTTTTCGGCCCCTGGTGGTCCGAGGTCGTTCCCGCTGCACAGATTCATGCGCTAGGGCCTCCTGCAGACAATGCACTTTGATTTATTGCGCTATCTCTAAGAGCACCCGAGATATCACCAGATATATATTGGATTTTTTCCTGCCCCTGACAGTCCGGCCCCATGAGACGGAGATTTTCTCGGCCCCTGGTGGTCCGAGGTCGTTCCCGCTGCACCGATTCGTGCGCTAGGGCATCCTGCAGACAATGAAATTTGATTTATTGCGCTATCTGTAATAGCACCCGAGATATCACCAGATATATATTGGATTTTTCCCAGACCCTGAGTGTCCGACCCCATGTGACGGTGGTTTTCTCGGCCCCTGGTGCTCCGAGGTCGTTCCCGCTGCACAGACTCATGCGCCAGGGCCTGCTGCAGACAATGCACTTTGGTTTATTGCGCTATCTGTAATAGCACCCGAGATATCACCAGATATATATTGGATTTTTCCCTGACACTGAGTGTCCTGGCCCATGAGACGGTGGTTTTCTCGATCCCTGGTGGTCCGAGGTCGTTCCCGCTGCACACATTCATGCAGCAGGGCCCCCTGCAGATAATGCACTTTGATTTATAGCGCTATCTGTAATAGCACCCGAGATACCATCAGATATATATTGGATTTTTCCCTGACCCTGAGTGTCCCACCCCATGAGACGGTGGTTATCTCGGCCCCTACTGGTCCGAGGTCGTTCCCGCTGCACAGATTCATGCGGCAGGGCCTGCTGCAGATAATGCACTTTGGTTTATTGCGCTATCTCTAATAGCACCCGAGATATCACCAGATATATGCTGGATTTTTTCCCGACCCTGACAGTCCGGCCCCATGTGTCGGTGGTTTTCTCGGCCCCTGGTTGTCCGAGGTCGATCCCGCTGCCCAGATTCATGCGCCAGGGCCTCCTGCAGACAATGCACTTTGGTTTATTGCGCTATCTGTAATAGCACCCGAGATATCACCAGATATATATTGGATTTTTCACTGACCCTGACAGTCCGGCCCCATGAGACGGTAGTTTTCTCGGCCCCTGGTGGTCCGAGGTCGATCCCGCTGCACAGATTCATGCGCCAGGGCCTCCTACGGACAATGCACTTTGATTTATTGCGCTATCTGTAATAGCACCCGAGATATCACCAGATATATATTGGATTTTCCCTTGACCCTGACAGTCCGGCCCCATGTGTCGATGGTTTTCTCGGTCCCTCGTGGTCCGATGTCGATCCCGCTGCACAGATTCATGCGCCAGGGCCCTCTGCAGATAATTCACTTTGGTTTAGTGCGCTATCTGTAAGAGCACCCGAGATATCACCAGATATATATTGAATTTTTCCCCGACCCTGAGTGTCCGGCCCCATGTGTCGGTGGTTTTCTCGACCCCTGGGGGTCAGAGGTCGTTCCCGCTGCACAGATTCATGCGCCAGGGCCTCCAACAGACAACGCACTCTGATTTATTGCCCTATCTGTAATAGCACCTGAGATATCACCAGATATATATTGGATTTTTCCCCGACCCTGACAGTCCGGCCCCATGTGTCGGTGGTTTTCTCGGCCCCTGGTGGTCCGAGGTCGATCCCGCTGCACAGAATCAAGCGCCAGGGCCTCCTACAGACAATGCACTTTGATTTATTGCGCTATCTGTAATAGCACCCGAGATATCTCCAGATATATGTTGGATTTTTCCCTGACCCTGACAGTCCGGCCCCATGAGACGGAGATTTTCTCGGCCCCTGGTGGTCCGAGGTCGTTCCCGCTGCACCGATTCGTGCGCTAGGGCATCCTGCAGACAATGAAATTTGATTTATTGCGCTATCTGTAATAGCACCCGAGATATCACCAGATATATATTGGATTTTTCCCAGACCCTGAGTGTCCGACCCCATGTGACGGTGGTTTTCTCGGCCCCTGGTGCTCCGAGGTCGTTCCCGCTGCACAGACTCATGCGCCAGGGCCTGCTGCAGACAATGCACTTTGGTTTATTGCGCTATCTGTAATAGCACCCGAGATATCACCAGATATATATTGGATTTTTCCCTGACACTGAGTGTCCTGGCCCATGAGACGGTGGTTTTCTCGATCCCTGGTGGTCCGAGGTCGTTCCCGCTGCACACATTCATGCAGCAGGGCCCCCTGCAGATAATTCACTTTGATTTATTGCGCTACCTCTATTAGCACCCGAGATATCACCAGATATATATTGGATTTTCCGCTGACCCTGAGTGTCCGGCCCCATGAGACGGTGGTTTTCTCGGCCCCTGGTGGTCCGAGGTCGTTCCCGCTGCACATATTCATGCAGCAGGGCCCCCTGCAGATAATTCACTTTGATTTATTGCGCTACCTCTATTAGCACCCGAGATATCACCAGATATATATTGGATTTTCCGCTGACCCTGAGTGTCCGGCCCCATGAGACGGTGGTTTTCTCGGCCCCTGGTGGTCCGAGGTCGTTCCCGCTGCACATATTCATGCAGCAGGGCCCCCTGCAGATAATTCACTTTGATTTATTGCGCTACCTCTATTAGCACCCGAGATATCACCAGATATATATTGGATTTTCCGCTGACCCTGAGTGTCCGGCCCCATGAGACGGTGGTTTTCTCGGCCCCTGGTGGTCCGAGGTCGTTCCCGCTGCACAGATTCATGGGCCAGGGCCTCCTGCAGACAATGCACTTTGGTTTATTGCGCTATATCTAATAGCACCCGAGATATCACCAGATATATATTGGATTTTTCCCTGAACCTGACAGTCCGGCGCCATGAGACGGTGATTTTCTCGGCCCCTGGTGGTCCGAGGTCGTTCCCGCTGCACAGATTCATGCGCCAGGGCCTCCTACAGACAATGTACTTTGATTTATTGCGCTTCCTGTAAGAGCACCCGAGATATCACCATATACATATTGGATATTTCCCTGAACCTGAGTGTCCGACCCCATGTGACGGTGGTTTTCTCGGCCCCTGGTGCTCCGAGGTCGTTCCCGCTGCACAGACTCTTGCGCCAGGGCCTGCTGCAGACAATGCACTTTTGTTTATTGCGCTATCTGTAATAGCACCCGAGATATCACAAGATATATATTGGATTTTTCCCTGACCCTGACAGTCCGGCCCCATGTGTCGGTGGTTTTCTCGGCCCCTGGTGGTCCGAGGTCGTTCCCGCTGCACAGATTCATGGGCCAGGGCCTCCTGCAGACAATGCACTTTGGTTTGTTGCGCTATCTGTAATAGCACCCGAGATATCACCAGATATATGATGGATTTTTACATGACGTTGGGTGACGGATTCCGAATACCTTTAATTTTCTCGGCCCCTGGTGGTCCGAGGTAGTTCCTGCTGCACAGATTCATTCGCCAGTGCCTCCTACAGACAATGCACTTTGATTTATTGCGCTATCTGTAATAGCACCCGAGATATCACCAGATATATATTGGATTTTTCACTGACCCTGACAGTCCGGCCCCATGAGACGGTAGTTTTCTCGGCACCTGGTGGTACGAGGTCGTTCCCGCTGCACAGATTCATGCGCCAGGGCCTCCTACAGACAATGCACTTTGATTTATTGCGCTATCTGTAATAGCACCCGAAATATCACCAGATATATATTGGATTTTTCCCCGACCCCGACAGTCCGACCCCATGTGACGGTGGTTTTCTCGGCCCCTGGTGCTCCGAGGTCGTTCCCGCTGCACAGATTCATGCGCCAGGGCCTCCTACAGACAATGCACTTTGATTTATAGCGCTATCTGTAATAGCACCCGAGATACCATCAGATATATATTGGATTTTTCCCTGACCCTGAGTGTCCCACCCCATGAGACGGTGGTTATCTCGGCCCCTACTGGTCCGAGGTCGTTCCCGCTGCACAGATTCATGCGGCAGGGCCTGCTGCAGATAATGCACTTTGGTTTATTGCGCTATCTCTAATAGCACCCGAGATATCACCAGATATATGCTGGATTTTTTCCCGACCCTGACAGTCCGGCCCCATGTGTCGGTGGTTTTCTCGGCCCCTGGTTGTCCGAGGTCGATCCCGCTGCCCAGATTCATGCGCCAGGGCCTCCTGCAGACAATGCACTTTGGTTTATTGCGCTATCTGTAATAGCACCCGAGATATCACCAGATATATATTGGATTTTTCACTGACCCTGACAGTCCGGCCCCATGAGACGGTAGTTTTCTCGGCCCCTGGTGGTCCGAGGTCGATCCCGCTGCACAGATTCATGCGCCAGGGCCTCCTACGGACAATGCACTTTGATTTATTGCGCTATCTGTAATAGCACCCGAGATATCACCAGATATATATTGGATTTTCCCTTGACCCTGACAGTCCGGCCCCATGTGTCGATGGTTTTCTCGGTCCCTCGTGGTCCGATGTCGATCCCGCTGCACAGATTCATGCGCCAGGGCCCTCTGCAGATAATTCACTTTGGTTTAGTGCGCTATCTGTAAGAGCACCCGAGATATCACCAGATATATATTGAATTTTTCCCCGACCCTGAGTGTCCGGCCCCATGTGTCGGTGGTTTTCTCGACCCCTGGGGGTCAGAGGTCGTTCCCGCTGCACAGATTCATGCGCCAGGGCCTCCAACAGACAACGCACTCTGATTTATTGCCCTATCTGTAATAGCACCTGAGATATCACCAGATATATATTGGATTTTTCCCCGACCCTGACAGTCCGGCCCCATGTGTCGGTGGTTTTCTCGGCCCCTGGTGGTCCGAGGTCGATCCCGCTGCACAGAATCAAGCGCCAGGGCCTCCTACAGACAATGCACTTTGATTTATTGCGCTATCTGTAATAGCACCCGAGATATCTCCAGATATATGTTGGATTTTTCCCTGACCCTGACAGTCCGGCCCCATGAGACAGTGATTTTCTCGGCCCCTGGTGGTCCGAGGTCGATCCCGCTGCACAGATACTTGCGTCAGGGCTTCCTACAGACAATGCACTTTGATTTATTGCGCTATCTTTAATAGCACCCGAGATATCTCCAGATATATGTTGGATTTTTCCCCGACCCTGACAGTCCGGCCCCATGAGACGGTGATTTTCTCGGCCCCTGGTGGTCCGAGGTCGTTCCCGCTGCACAGATTCATGCGCCAGGGCCTCCTATAGATAATTCACTTTGGTTTATTGCGCTATATCTAATAGCACCCGAGATATCACCAGATATATGTTGGATTATTCCCAGCCCCAGAGTGTCCGGCCCCATGTTTCGGTGGTTTTCTCGGCGCCTGGTGGTCTGAGGTTTATCCCGCTGCACAGATTCATTCGCCAGTGCCTCCTACAGACAATGCACTTTGATTTATTGCGCTATCTCTAATAGCAAACGAGAAATCACCAGATATGTATTGGATTTTTCCCTGACCCTGACATTCCGGCCCCATGTGTCGATGGTTTTCTCGGTCCCTCGTGGTCCGAGGTCGATCCCGCTGCACAGATTCATGCGCCAGTGCCTCCTACAGTCAATGCACTTTGATTTATTGCGCTATCTGTAATAGCACCCGAGATATCACCATATATATATTGGTTTTTCCCCTGACCCTGAGTGTCCGGCCCCATGGGACAGTGGTTTTTTCGGCCCCTGGTGGTCCGAGGTCGTTCCCGCTGCACAGATTCATGCGCTAGGGCCTCCTGCAGACAATGCACTTTGATTTATTGCGCTATCTCTAAGAGCACCCGAGATATCACCAGATATATATTGGATTTTTTCCTGCCCCTGACAGTCCGGCCCCATGAGACGGAGATTTTCTCGGCCCCTGGTGGTCCGAGGTCGTTCCCGCTGCACCGATTCGTGCGCTAGGGCATCCTGCAGACAATGAAATTTGATTTATTGCGCTATCTGTAATAGCACCCGAGATATCACCAGATATATATTGGATTTTTCCCAGACCCTGAGTGTCCGACCCCATGTGACGATGGTTTTCTCGGCCCCTGGTGCTCCGAGGTCGTTCCCGCTGCACAGACTCATGCGCCAGGGCCTGCTGCAGACAATGCACTTTGGTTTATTGCGCTATCTGTAATAGCACCCGAGATATCACCAGATATATATTGGATTTTTCCCTGACACTGAGTGTCCTGGCCCATGAGACGGTGGTTTTCTCGATCCCTGGTGGTCCGAGGTCGTTCCCGCTGCACACATTCATGCAGCAGGGCCCCCTGCAGATAATTCACTTTGATTTATTGCGCTACCTCTATTAGCACCCGAGATATCACCAGATATATATTGGATTTTCCGCTGACCCTGAGTGTCCGGCCCCATGAGACGGTGGTTTTCTCGGCCCCTGGTGGTCCGAGGTCGTTCCCGCTGCACAGATTCATGGGCCAGGGCCTCCTGCAGACAATGCACTTTGGTTTATTGTGCTATCTCTAATAGCACCCGAGATATCACCAGATATATATTGGATTTTTCCCTGAACCTGACAGTCCGGCGCCATGAGACGGTGATTTTCTCGGCCCCTGGTGGTCCGAGGTCGTTCCCGCTGCACAGATTCATGCGCCAGGGCCTTCTACAGACAATGCACTTTGATTTATTGCGCTATTTGTAATAGCACCCGAGATATCACCAGATATATATTGGATTTTTCCCGGACCCTGAGTGTCCGACCCCATGAGACGGTGGTTTTCTCGGCCCCTTGTGGTCCGTGGTCGTTCCCGCTGCACAGATTCATGCGCCAGGGCCTCCTGCAGATAATACACTTTGGTTTATTGCGCTATCTCTAATAACACCCGAGATATCACCAGATATATATTGGATTTTCCCCTGACCCTGACAGTCCGGCCCCATGTGTCGGTGGTTTTCTCGGCCCCTGGTGGTCCGAGGTCGTTCCCGCTGTGCAGGTTCATGCGCCAGGGCCCCCTGCAGATAATTCACTTTGGTTTAGTGCGCTATCTGTAAGAGCACCCGAAATATCACCAGATATATATATTGAATTTTTCCCTGATCCTGAGTGTCCGGCCCCATGAGACGGTAGTTTTCTCGGCCCCTGGTGGTCCGAGGTCGATCCCGCTGCACAGATTCATGCGCCAGGGCCTCCTACAGACAATGCACTTTAATTTGTTGCGCTATTTGTAATAGCACCCGAGATAGCACCATATATATATTGGATTTTCCCCTGACACTGAGTGTCCTGGCCCATGAGACGGTGGTTTTCTCGATCCCTGGTGGTCCGAGGTCGTTCCCGCTGCACATATTCATGCAGCAGGGCCCCCTGCAGATAATTCACTTTGATTTATTGCGCTACCTCTATTAGCACCCGAGATATCACCAGACATATATTGGATTTTCCGCTGACCCTGAGTGTCCGGCCCCATGAGACGGTGGTTTTCTCGGCCCCTGGTGGTCCGAGGTCGGTCCCGCTGCACAGATTCATGGGCCAGGGCCTCCTGCAGACAATGCACTTTGGTTTATTGCGCTATATCTAATATCACCCGAGATATCACCAGATATATATTGGATTTTTCCCTGAACCTGACAGTCCGGCGCCATGAGACGGTGATTTTCTCGGCCCCTGGTGGTCCGAGGTCGTTCCCGCTGCACAGATTCATGCGCCAGGGCCTCCTACAGACAATGTACTTTGATTTATTGCGCTTCCTGTAAGAGCACCCGAGATATCACCATATACATATTGGATATTTCCCTGAACCTGAGTGTCCGACCCCATGTGACGGTGGTTTTCTCGGCCCCTGGTGCTCCGAGGTCGTTCCCGCTGCACAGACTCTTGCGCCAGGGCCTGCTGCAGACAATGCACTTTTGTTTATTGCGCTATCTGTAATAGCACCCGAGATATCACAAGATATATATTGGATTTTTCCCTGACCCTGACAGTCCGGCCCCATGTGTCGGTGGTTTTCTCGGCCCCTGGTGGTCCGAGGTCGTTCCCGCTGCACAGATTCATGGGCCAGGGCCTCCTGCAGACAATGCACTTTGGTTTGTTGCGCTATCTGTAATAGCACCCGAGATATCACCAGATATATGATGGATTTTTACATGACGTTGGGTGACGGATTCCGAATACCTGTAATTTTCTCGGCCCCTGGTGGTCCGAGGTAGTTCCTGCTGCACAGATTCATTCGCCAGTGCCTCCTACAGACAATGCACTTTGATTTATTGCGCTATCTGTAATAGCACCCGAGATATCACCAGATATATATTGGATTTTTCACTGACCCTGACAGTCCGGCCCCATGAGACGGTAGTTTTCTCGGCCCCTGGTGGTACGAGGTCGTTCCCGCTGCACAGATTCATGCGCCAGGGCCTCCTACAGACAATGCACTTTGATTTATTGCGCTATCTGTAATAGCACCCGAGATTTCACCAGATATATATTGGATTTTTCCCTGACCCTGACTGTCCGGCCCCATGAGACGGTAGTTTCTTCGGCCCCTGGTCGTCCGAGGTCGTTCCCGCTGCACAGATTCATGCGCCAGGGCCTCCTACAGACAATGCACTTTGATTTATAGCGCTATCTGTAATAGCACCCGAGATACCATCAGATATATATTGGATTTTTCCCTGACCCTGAGTGTCCCACCCCATGAGACGGTGGTTATCTCGGCCCCTACTGGTCCGAGGTCGTTCCCGCTGCACAGATTCATGCGGCAGGGCCTGCTGCAGATAATGCACTTTGGTTTATTGCGCTATCTCTAATAGCACCCGAGATATCACCAGATATATGCTGGATTTTTTCCCGACCCTGACAGTCCGGCCCCATGTGTCGGTGGTTTTCTCGGCCCCTGGTTGTCCGAGGTCGATCCCGCTGCCCAGATTCATGCGCCAGGGCCTCCTGCAGACAATGCACTTTGGTTTATTGCGCTATCTGTAATAGCACCCGAGATATCACCAGATATATATTGGATTTTTCACTGACCCTGACAGTCCGGCCCCATGAGACGGTAGTTTTCTCGGCCCCTGGTGGTCCGAGGTCGATCCCGCTGCACAGATTCATGCGCCAGGGCCTCCTACGGACAATGCACTTTGATTTATTGCGCTATCTGTAATAGCACCCGAGATATCACCAGATATATATTGGATTTTCCCTTGACCCTGACAGTCCGGCCCCATGTGTCGATGGTTTTCTCGGTCCCTCGTGGTCCGATGTCGATCCCGCTGCACAGATTCATGCGCCAGGGCCCTCTGCAGATAATTCACTTTGGTTTAGTGCGCTATCTGTAAGAGCACCCGAGATATCACCAGATATATATTGAATTTTTCCCCGACCCTGAGTGTCCGGCCCCATGTGTCGGTGGTTTTCTCGACCCCTGGGGGTCCGAGGTCGTTCCCGCTGCTCAGATTCATGCGCCAGGGCCTCCAACAGACAACGCACTCTGATTTATTGCCCTATCTGTATTAGCACCTGAGATATCACCAGATATATATTGGATTTTTCCCCGACCCTGACAGTCCGGCCCCATGTGTCGGTGGTTTTCTCGGCCCCTGGTAGTCCGAGGTCGATCCCGCTGCACAGAATCAAGCGCCAGGGCCTCCTACAGACAATGCACTTTGATTTATTGCGCTATCTGTAATAGCACCCGAGATATCTCCAGATATATGTTGGATTTTTCCCTGACCCTGACAGTCCGGCCCCATGAGACAGTGATTTTCTCGGCCCCTGGTGGTCCGAGGTCGATCCCGCTGCACAGATACTTGCGTCAGGGCTTCCTACAGACAATGCACTTTGATTTATTGCGCTATCTTTAATAGCACCCGAGATATCTCCAGATATATGTTGGATTTTTCCCCGACCCTGACAGTCCGGCCCCATGAGACGGTGATTTTCTCGGCCCCTGGTGGTCCGAGGTCGTTCCCGCTGCACAGATTCATGCGCCAGGGCCTCCTATAGATAATTCACTTTGGTTTATTGCGCTATATCTAATAGCACCCGAGATATCACCAGATATATGTTGGATTATTCCCAGCCCCAGAGTGTCCGGCCCCATGTTTCGGTGGTTTTCTCGGCGCCTGGTGGTCTGAGGTTTATCCCGCTGCACAGATTCATTCGCCAGTGCCTCCTACAGACAATGCACTTTGATTTATTGCGCTATCTCTAATAGCAAACGAGAAATCACCAGATATGTATTGGATTTTTCCCTGACCCTGACATTCCGGCCCCATGTGTCGATGGTTTTCTCGGTCCCTCGTGGTCCGTGGTCGATCCCGCTGCACAGATTCATGCGCCAGTGCCTCCTACAGTCAATGCACTTTGATTTATTGCGCTATCTGTAATAGCACCCGAGATATCACCATATATATATTGGTTTTTCCCCTGACCCTGAGTGTCCGGCCCCATGGGACAGTGGTTTTTTCGGCCCCTGGTGGTCCGAGGTTGTTCCCGCTGCACAGATTCATGCGCTAGGGCCTCCTGCAGACAATGCACTTTGATTTATTGCGCTATCTCTAAGAGCACCCGAGATATCACCAGATATATATTGGATTTTTTCCTGCCCCTGACAGTCCGGCCCCATGAGACGGAGATTTTCTCGGCCCCTGGTGGTCCGAGGTCGTTCCCGCTGCACCGATTCGTGCGCTAGGGCATCCTGCAGACAATGAAATTTGATTTATTGCGCTATCTGTAATAGCACCCGAGATATCACCAGATATATATTGGATTTTTCCCAGACCCTGAGTGTCCGACCCCATGTGACGGTGGTTTTCTCGGCCCGTGGTGCTCCGAGGTCGTTCCCGCTGCACAGACTCATGCGCCAGGGCCTGCTGCAGACAATGCACTTTGGTTTATTGCGCTATCTGTAATAGCACCCGAGATATCACCAGATATATATTGGATTTTTCCCTGACCCTGAGTGTCCGGCCCCATGAGACGGTAGTTTTCTCGGCCCCTGGTGGTCCGAGGTCGTTCCCGCTGCACAGATTCATGCGGCAGGGCCCCCTGCAGATAATTCACTTTGATTTATTGTGCCATCTCTAAAAGCACCCGAGATATCACCAGATATATATTGGATTTTTCCCTGGCCCTGACAGTCCGGCCCCATGAGACGGTAGTGTCCTCGGCCCCTGGTGGTCCGAGGTCGTTCCCGCTGCACAGATTCATGCGCCAGGGCCTCCTACAGACAATGCACTTTGGTTTATTGCGCTATCTGTAATAGCACACGAGATATAACCAGAAATATATAGTATTTTACCCTGACCCTGAGTGTCCGGCCCCATGAGACGGTGGTTTTCTCGGCCCCTGGTGGTCCGATGTCGTTGCCGCTACACAGATTCATGCGCCAGGGCCTCCTACAGACAATGCACTTTAATTTGTTGCGCTATTTGTAATAGCACCCGAGATATCACCAGATATATATTGGATTTTTCCCGGACCCTGAGTGTCCGACCCCATGAGACGGTGGTTTTCTCGGCCCCTTGTGGTCCGTGGTCGTTCCCGCTGCACAGATTCATGCGCCAGGGCCTCCTGCAGATAATACACTTTGGTTTATTGCGCTATCTCTAATAACACCCGAGATATCACCAGATATATATTGGATTTTCCCCTGACCCTGACAGTCCGGCCCCATGTGTCGGTGGTTTTCTCGGCCCCTGGTGGTCCGAGGTCGTTCCCGCTGTGCAGGTTCATGCGCCAGGGCCCCCTGCAGATAATTCACTTTGGTTTAGTGCGCTATCTGTAAGAGCACCCGAAATATCACCAGATATATATATTGAATTTTTCCCTGATCCTGAGTGTCCGGCCCCATGAGACGGTAGTTTTCTCGGCCCCTGGTGGTCCGAGGTCGATCCCGCTGCACAGATTCATGCGCCAGGGCCTCCTACAGACAATGCACTTTAATTTGTTGCGCTATTTGTAATAGCACCCGAGATAGCACCATATATATATTGGATTTTCCCCTGACACTGAGTGTCCTGGCCCATGAGACGGTGGTTTTCTCGATCCCTGGTGGTCCCAGGTCGTTCCCGCTGCACATATTCATGCAGCAGGGCCCCCTGCAGATAATTCACTTTGATTTATTGCGCTACCTCTATTAGCACCCGAGATATCACCAGATATATATTGGATTTTCCGCTGACCCTGAGTGTCCGGCCCCATGAGACGGTGGTTTTCTCGGCCCCTGGTGGTCCGAGGTCGTTCCCGCTGCACAGATTCATGGGCCAGGGCCTCCTGCAGACAATGCACTTTGGTTTATTGCGCTATATCTAATATCGCCCGAGATATCACCAGATATATATTGGATTTTTCCCTGAAGCTGACAGTCCGGCGCCATGAGACGGTGATTTTCTCGGCCCCTGGTGGTCCGAGGTCGTTCCCGCTGCACAGATTCATGCGCCAGGGCCTCCTACAGACAATGTACTTTGATTTATTGCGCTTCCTGTAAGAGCACCCGAGATATCACCATATACATATTGGATATTTCCCTGAACCTGAGTGTCCGACCCCATGTGACGGTGGTTTTCTCGGCCCCTGGTGCTCCGAGGTCGTTCCCGCTGCACAGACTCTTGCGCCAGGGCCTGCTGCAGACAATGCACTTTTGTTTATTGCGCTATCTGTAATAGCACCCGAGATATCACAAGATATATATTGGATTTTTCCCTGACCCTGACAGTCCGGCCCCATGTGTCGGTGGTTTTCTCGGCCCCTGGTGGTCCGAGGTCGTTCCCGCTGCACAGATTCATGGGCCAGGGCCTCCTGCAGACAATGCACTTTGGTTTGTTGCGCTATCTGTAATAGCACCCGAGATATCACCAGATATATGATGGATTTTTACATGACGTTGGGTGACGGATTCCGAATACCTGTAATTTTCTCGGCCCCTGGTGGTGCGAGGTAGTTCCTGCTGCACAGATTCATTCGCCAGTGCCTCCTACAGACAATGCACTTTGATTTATTGCGCTATCTGTAATAGCACCCGAGATATCACCAGATATATATTGGATTTTTCACTGACCCTGACAGTCCGGCCCCATGAGACGGTAGTTTTCTCGGCCCCTGGTGGTACGAGGTCGTTCCCGCTGCACAGATTCATGCGCCAGGGCCTCCTACAGACAATGCACTTTGATTTATTGCGCTATCTGTAATAGCACCCGAGATTTCACCAGATATATATTGGATTTTTCCCTGACCCTGACTGTCCGGCCCCATGAGACGGTAGTTTCTTCGGCCCCTGGTCGTCCGAGGTCGTTCCCGCTGCACAGATTCATGCGCCAGGGCCTCCTACAGACAATGCACTTTGATTTATAGCGCTATCTGTAATAGCACCCGAGATACCATCAGATATATATTGGATTTTTCCCTGACCCTGAGTGTCCCACCCCATGAGACGGTGGTTATCTCGGCCCCTACTGGTCCGAGGTCGTTCCCGCTGCACAGATTCATGCGGCAGGGCCTGCTGCAGATAATGCACTTTGGTTTATTGCGCTATCTCTAATAGCACCCGAGATATCACCAGATATATGCTGGATTTTTTCCCGACCCTGACAGTCCGGCCCCATGTGTCGGTGGTTTTCTCGGCCCCTGGTTGTCCGAGGTCGATCCCGCTGCCCAGATTCATGCGCCAGGGCCTCCTGCAGACAATGCACTTTGGTTTATTGCGCTATCTGTAATAGCACCCGAGATATCACCAGATATATATTGGATTTTTCACTGACCCTGACAGTCCGGCCCCATGAGACGGTAGTTTTCTCGGCCCCTGGTGGTCCGAGGTCGATCCCGCTGCACAGATTCATGCGCCAGGGCCTCCTACGGACAATGCACTTTGATTTATTGCGCTATCTGTAATAGCACCCGAGATATCACCAGATATATATTGGATTTTCCCTTGACCCTGACAGTCCGGCCCCATGTGTCGATGGTTTTCTCGGTCCCTCGTGGTCCGATGTCGATCCCGCTGCACAGATTCATGCGCCAGGGCCCTCTGCAGATAATTCACTTTGGTTTAGTGCGCTATCTGTAAGAGCACCCGAGATATCACCAGATATATATTGAATTTTTCCCCGACCCTGAGTGTCCGGCCCCATGTGTCGGTGGTTTTCTCGACCCCTGGGGGTCCGAGGTCGTTCCCGCTGCACAGATTCATGCGCCAGGGCCTCCAACAGACAACGCACTCTGATTTATTGCCCTATCTGTATTAGCACCTGAGATATCACCAGATATATATTGGATTTTTCCCCGACCCTGACAGTCCGGCCCCATGTGTCGGTGGTTTTCTCGGCCCCTGGTAGTCCGAGGTCGATCCCGCTGCACAGAATCAAGCGCCAGGGCCTCCTACAGACAATGCACTTTGATTTATTGCGCTATCTGTAATAGCACCCGAGATATCTCCAGATATATGTTGGATTTTTCCCTGACCCTGACAGTCCGGCCCCATGAGACAGTGATTTTCTCGGCCCCTGGTGGTCCGAGGTCGATCCCGCTGCACAGATACTTGCGTCAGGGCTTCCTACAGACAATGCACTTTGATTTATTGCGCTATCTTTAATAGCACCCGAGATATCTCCAGATATATGTTGGATTTTTCCCCGACCCTGACAGTCCGGCCCCATGAGACGGTGATTTTCTCGGCCCCTGGTGGTCCGAGGTCGTTCCCGCTGCACAGATTCATGCGCCAGGGCCTCCTATAGATAATTCACTTTGGTTTATTGCGCTATATCTAATAGCACCCGAGATATCACCAGATATATGTTGGATTATTCCCAGCCCCAGAGTGTCCGGCCCCATGTTTCGGTGGTTTTCTCGGCGCCTGGTGGTCTGAGGTTTATCCCGCTGCACAGATTCATTCGCCAGTGCCTCCTACAGACAATGCACTTTGATTTATTGCGCTATCTCTAATAGCAAACGAGAAATCACCAGATATGTATTGGATTTTTCCCTGACCCTGACATTCCGGCCCCATGTGTCGATGGTTTTCTCGGTCCCTCGTGGTCCGTGGTCGATCCCGCTGCACAGATTCATGCGCCAGTGCCTCCTACAGTCAATGCACTTTGATTTATTGCGCTATCTGTAATAGCACCCGAGATATCACCAGATATATATTGGATTTTTCCCAGACCCTGAGTGTCCGACCCCATGTGACGGTGGTTTTCTCGGCCCCTGGTGCTCCGAGGTCGTTCCCGCTGCACAGACTCATGCGCCAGGGCCTGCTGCAGACAATGCACTTTGGTTTATTGCGCTATCTGTAATAGCACCCGAGATATCACCAGATATATATTGGATTTTTCCCTGACCCTGAGTGTCCGGCCCCAAGAGACGGTGGTTTTCTCGGCCCCTGGTGGTCCGAGGTCGTTCCCGCTGCACAGATTCATGCGCCAGGGCCTCCTACAGACAATGCACTTTGATTTATTGCGCTATCTGTAATAGCACCCGAGATATCACCAGATATATATTGGATTTTTCCCTGACCCTGAGTGTCCGACCCCAAGAGACGGTGGTTTTCTCGGCCCCTGGTGGTCCGAGGTCGTTCCCGCTGCACAGATTCATGCGCCAGGGCCTCCAGCAGATAAATCACTTTGGTTTGTTGCGCTATCTGTAATAGCACCCGAGATATCACCAGATATATGCTGGATTTTTACATGACGTTGGGTGACGGATTCCGAATATCTGTAATTTTCTCGGCCCCTGGTGGTCCGAGGTAGTTCCTGCTGCACAGATTCATTCGCCAGTGCCTCCTACAGACAATGCACTTTGATTTATTGCGCACTCTCTAATAGCATCCGAGATATCACCAGATATATATTGGATTTTTCCCCGACCCTGAGTGTCCGGCCCCATGAGTCGGTGGTTTTCTCGGCCCCTGGTGGTCTGAGGTCGATCCCGCTGCACAGATTCATGCGCCAGGGCCTCCTACAGACAATGCACTTTGATTTATTGCGCTATCTGTAATAGCACCCGAGATACCATCAGATATATATTGGATTTTTCCCTGACCCTGAGTGTCCCACCCCATGAGACGGTGGTTATCTCGGCCCCTGATGGTCCGAGGTTGTTCCCGCTGCACAGATTCATGCGCCAGGGCCTGCTGCAGATAATGCACTTTGGTGTATTGCGCTATCTCTAATAGCACCCGAGATATCACCAGATATATATTGGATTTTTCCCTGACCCTGAGTGTCCGGCCCCATGAGACGGTGGTTCTCTCGGCCCCTGCTGGTCCGAGGTCGTTCCGGCTGCACACATTCATGCGCCAGGGCCTCCTACAGACAATGCACTTTGATTTATTGCGCTGTCTGTAATAGCACCCGAGATAACACCAGATATATGCTGGATTTTTATATGACCTTGGGTGAAGGATTCCGAATATCTGTAATTTTCTCGGCCCCTGGTGGTCCGAGGTAGTTCGTGCTGCACAGACTCATTCCGCAGTGCCTCCTACAGACAATGCACTTTGATTTATTGCGCTATCTCTAATAGCACCCGAGATATCACCAGATATATATTGGATTTTTCCTTGACCCTGACAGTCCGGCCCCATGTGTCGATGGTTTTCTCGGTCCCTCGTCTTCCGATGTCGATCCCGCTGCACAGATTCATGCGCCAGGGCCCCCTGCAGATAATTCACTTTGATTTATTGCGCTATCTGTAATAGCACCCGAGATATCACCAGATATATGTTGGATTTTTCCCTGACCCTGAGTGTCCGGCCCCATGTTTCGGTGGTTTTCTCGACCCCTGCTGGTCCGAGGTCGTACCCGCTGCACAGATACATGCGCCAGGGCCTCCTGCAGACAATGCACTTTGGTTTATTGCGCTATCTCTAATAGTACCCGAGATATCACCAGATATATGCTGGATTTTTACATGACCTTGGTTGACGGATTCCGAATATCTGTAATTTTCTCGGCGCCAGGTGGTCCGAGGTCGTTCCTGCTGCCCAGATTCATTCGCCAGTGCCTCCTACAGACAATGCACTGTGATTTATTACGCTATCTCTAATAGCACCCGAGATATCACAAGATATATATTGGATTTTTCCCCGACCCTGACAGTCCGGCCCCATGTGTCGGTGGTTTTCTCGGCCCCTGGTGGTCCGAGGTCGTTCCCGCTGCACAGATTCATGCGCCAGGGCCCCCTGCAGATAATTCACTTTGGTTTAGTGCGCTATCTGTAATAGCACCTGGATATCACCAGATATATGTTAGATTTTTCCCTGACCCTGACAGTCCGGCCCCATGAGACGGTGATTTTCTCGGCCCCTGGTGGTCCGAGGTAGTTCCTGCTGCACAGATTCATGCGCTAGGGCCTCCTGCAGACAATGCACTTTGGTTTATTGCGCTATCTGTAATAGCACCCGAGATATCACCAGATATATATTGGATTTTTCCCTGACCCTGAGTGTCCGGCCCCATGAGACGGTAGTTTTCTCGGCCCCTGGTGGTCCGAGGTCGTTCCCGCTGCACAGATTCATGCGGCAGGGCCCCCTGCAGATAATTCACTTTGATTTATTGTGCCATCTCTAAAAGCACCCGAGATATCACCAGATATATATTGGATTTTTCCCTGGCCCTGACAGTCCGGCCCCATGAGACGGTAGTGTCCTCGGCCCCTGGTGGTCCGAGGTCGTTCCCGCTGCACAGATTCATGCGCCAGGGCCTCCTACAGACAATGCACTTTGATTTATTGCGCTATCTGTAATAGCACCCGAGATATCACCAGATATATATTGGATTTTTCCCTGACCCTGAGTGTCCGACCCCAAGAGACGGTGGTTTTCTCGGCCCCTGGTGGTCCGAGGTCGTTCCCGCTGCACAGATTCATGCGCCAGGGCCTCCAGCAGATAAATCACTTTGGTTTGTTGCGCTATCTGTAATAGCACCCGAGATATCACCAGATATATGCTGGATTTTTACATGACGTTTGGTGACGGATTCCGAATATCTGTAATTTTCTCGGCCCCTGGTGGTCCGAGGTAGTTCCTGCTGCACAGATTCATTCGCCAGTGCCTCCTACAGACAATGCACTTTGATTTATTGCGCACTCTCTAATAGCATCCGAGATATCACCAGATATATATTGGATTTTTCCCCGACCCTGTGTGTCCGGCCCCATGAGTCGGTGGTTTTCTCGGCCCCTGGTGGTCTGAGGTCGATCCCGCTGCACAGATTCATGCGCCAGGGCCTCCTACAGACAATGCACTTTGATTTATTGCGCTATCTGTAATAGCACCCGAGATACCATCAGATATATATTGGATTTTTCCCTGACCCTGAGTGTCCCACCCCATGAGACGGTGGTTATCTCGGCCCCTGATGGTCCGAGGTCGTTCCCGCTGCACAGATTCATGCGCCAGGGCCTGCTGCAGATAATGCACTTTGGTGTATTGCGCTATCTCTAATAGCACCCGAGATATCACCAGATATATATTGGATTTTTCCCTGACCCTGAGTGTCCGGCCCCATGAGACGGTGGTTATCTCGGCCCCTGCTGGTCCGAGGTCGTTCCCGCTGCACACATTCATGCGCCAGGGCCTCCTAAAGACAATGCACTTTGATTTATTGCGCTGTCTGTAATAGCACCCGAGATAACACCAGATATATGCTGGATTTTTATATGACCTTGGGTGAAGGATTCCGAATATCTGTAATTTTCTCGGCCCCTGGTGGTCCGAGGTAGTTCGTGCTGCACAGACTCATTCCGCAGTGCCTCCTACAGACAATGCACTTTGATTTATTGCGCTATCTCTAATAGCACCCGAGATATCACCAGATATATATTGGATTTTCCCTTGACCCTGACAGTCCGGCCCCATGTGTCGATGGTTTTCTCGGTCCCTCGTCTTCCGATGTCGATCCCGCTGCACAGATTCATGCGCCAGGGCCCCCTGCAGATAATTCACTTTGATTTATTGCGCTATCTGTAATAGCACCCGAGATATCACCAGATATATGTTGGATTTTTCCCTGACCCTGAGTGTCCGGCCCCATGTTTCGGTGGTTTTCTCGACCCCTGGTGGTCCGAGGTCGTACCCGCTGCACAGATACATGCGCCAGGGCCTCCTGCAGACAATGCACTTTGGTTTATTGCGCTATCTCTAATAGTACCCGAGATATCACCAGATATATGCTGGATTTTTACATGACCTTGGTTGACGGATTCCGAATATCTGTAATTTTCTCGGCGCCAGGTGGTCCGAGGTCGTTCCTGCTGCCCAGATTCATTCGCCAGTGCCTCCTACAGACAATGCACTGTGATTTATTACGCTATCTCTAATAGCACCCGAGATATCACCAGATATATATTGGATTTTTCCCTGACCCTGAGTGTCCGGGCACATGAGACGGTAGTTTTCTCGGCCCCTGGTGGTCCGAGGTCGGTCCTGCTGCACAGATTCATGCGCTAGGGCCTCCTGCAGACAATGCACTTTTATTTTTTGCGCTATCTCTAATTGCACCCGAGATATCACCAGATATATATTGGATTTTTCCCTGACCCTGACAGCCCGGCCCCATGAGACTGTGATTTTCTCGGCCCCTGGTGGTCCGAAGTCGTTCGCGCTGCGCAGCCTCATGCGCCAGGGCCTCCTACAGACAATCCAGTCTGATTTATTGCGCTATCTCTAATAGCACCCGAGATATCACCATATATATATTGGATTTTTCCCTGACCCTGAGTGTCCGACCCCATGAGACGGTGGTTTTCTCGGCCCCTGGTGGTCCGAGGTCGTTCCCGCTACACAGATTCATGCGCCAGGGTCTCCTGCAGAGAATGCACTCTGGTTTATTGCGCTATCTCTAGTAGCACCCGAGATATCACCGGATATATATTGGATTTTTCCCTGACCCTGAGTGCCCGGCCCCATGTTTCGGTGGTTTTCTCGACCCCTGGTGGTCCGAGGTCGATCCTGGTGCACCAATTCATGCGCTAGGGCCTCCTGCAGACAATGCACTTCGATTTATTGCGCTATCTCTAATAGCACCCGAGATATCACCAGATATATATTGGATTTTTTCCTGACCCTGACAGTCCGGCCTCATGAGACGGTGATTTTCTCGGCCCCTGGTGGTCCGAGGACGATCCCGCTGCACAGATTCATGCGCCAGGGCCTCCTACAGACACGGCACTTTGATTTATTGCGCTATCTCTAATATCACTCGAGATATCACCAGATATATATTGGATTTTTCCCTGACCCTGACAGTCCGGCCCCATGTGTCGGTGGTTTTCTCGGCCCCTGGTGGTCCGAGGTCGTTCCCGCTGCACAGATTCATGCGACAGGGCCTCCTGCAGACAATGCACTTTGATTTATTTCGCTATCTCTAATAGCACCCAAAATATCACCAGATATATATTGGATTTTGCCCTGACCCTGAGTGTCCGGCCCCATGAGACGGTGGTTCTCTCGGCCCCTGGTGGTCCGAGGTCGTTCCCGCTGTCCAGTTTCATGCGCCAGGGCCTCCTGCAGATAATTCACTTTGGGTTATTGCGCTATCTGTAATAGCACCCCAGATATCACCAGATATATGCTGGATTTTTACATGACCTTGGGTGACGGATTCCGAATATCTGTAATTTTCTCGGCTCCTGGTGGTCCGAGCTCGTTCCTGTTGCACAGATTCATTCGCCAGTACCTCCTACAGACAATGCACTATGATTTATTGCGCTACCTCGAATAGCACCCGAGATATCACCAGATATATATTGGATTTTTCCCTGACCCTGACAGTCCGGCCCCATGAGACGTTGGTTTTCTCGGGCCCTGGTGGTCCGAGGTCGTTCCCGCGGCACAGTTTCATGTGCCAGGGCCTCCTATAGATAATTCACTTTGGTTTATTGCCCTATCTCTAATAGCACCCGAGATATCACCAGATATATATTGGATTTTTCCTTGACCCTGACAGTCTGGCCCCATGTGTCGATGGTTCTCTCGGTCCCTCGTGGTCCGAGCTCGATCCCGCTGCACAGATTCATGCGTCAGGGCCTCCTACAGACAATGCACTTTGATTTATTGCACTATCTGCAGTAGCACCCGAGATATCACCATATATATATTGGATTTTCCGCAGACCCTAAGTGTCCGGCCCCATGAGACGGTGGTTTTCTCGACCTCTGGGGGTCCGAGGTCGTTCCCGCTGCACAGATTCATGCGCTAGGGCCTCCTGCAGACAATGCACTTTGATTTATTTCGCTATCTCTAATAGCACCCGAGATATCACCAGATATATATTTGATTTTTGCCTGACCCTGACTGTGCGGCCCCATGTGTCGGTGGTTTTCTCGGCCCCTGGTGGTCCGAGGTCGATCCCGCTGCACAGATTCATGCGCCAGGGCCTCCTACAGACAATGCACTTTGATTTATTGCGCTATCTGTAATAGCACCCGAGATATCACCAGATATATATTGGATTTTTCCCTGACCCTGACAGTCCGGCCCCATGAGACGGTGGTTTTGTCGGCCCCTGGTGGTCCGAGGCCTTTCCCGCTGCACAGATTCATGCGCCAGGGCCTCCTGCAGATAATTTACGTTGGGTTGTTGCGCTATCTCTAATAGCACCCGAGATATCACAAGATATCTATTGGATTTTTCCCCGACCCTGACAGTCCGGCCCCATGTGTCGGTGGTTTTCTCGGCCCCTGGTGGTCCGAGGTCGTTCCCGCTGCACAGATTCATGCGCCAGGGCCCCCTGCAGATAATTCACTTTGCTTTAGTGCGCTATCTGTAATAGCACCTGGATATCACCAGATATATGTTAGATTTTTCCCTGACCCTGACAGTCCGGCCCCATGAGACGGTGATTTTCTCGGCCCCTGGTGGTCCGAGGTAGTTCCTGCTGCAGAGATTCATTCGCCAGTGCCTCCAACAGACAGTGCACTTTGATTTATTGCGCTGTCTGTAATAGCACCCGAGATATCACCAGATATATGCTGGATTTTTACATGACCTTGGTTGACGGATTCCGAATATCTGTAATTTTCTCGGCGCCTGGTGGTCCGAGGTCGTTCCTGCTGCCCAGAATCATTCGCCAGTGCCACCTACAGACAATGCACTTTGATTTATTGCGCTATCTCTAATAGCTCCCAAGATATCACCAGATATATATTGGATTTTTCCCTGACCCTGACAGTCCGGCCCCATGAGACGGTAGTGTTCTCGGCCCCTGGTGGTCCGAGGTCGTTCCCGCTGCACAGATTCAAGCGCTAGGGCCTCCTACAGACAATGCACATTTATTTATTGCGCTATATCTAATAGCACCCGAGATATCACCAGATATATATTGGTTTTTTCCCTGACCCTGAGTGTCCGATACCAAGAGACGGTGATTTTCTCGGCCCTTGGTAGTCCGAGGTCGTTCCCGCTGCAAAGATTCATGCGCCAGGGCCCCCTGCGGATAATTCACTTTGGTTTATTGCGCTATCTGTAATAGCACCCGAGATATCACCAGATATATGCTGGATTTTTACTTGACCTTGGGTGACGGATTCCGAATATCTGTAATTTTCTCGGCGCCTGGTGGTCCGAGGTCGATCCCGCTGCCCAAATTCATGCTCCAGGGCCTCCTGCAGACAATGCACTTTGATTTATTGCACTATCTGTAATAGCACCCGAGGTATCACCAGATATATGCTGGATTTTTACTTGACCTTGGGTGACGCATTCCGAATATCTGTAATTTTCTCGACGCCTGGTGGTCCGAGGTCGATCCCGCTGCACAGATTCATTCGCCAGTGCCTCCTACAGACAATGCACTTTGATTTATTGCGCTATCTCTAATAGCACCCGAGATATCACCAGATATATATTGGATTTTTCCCTGACCCTGAGTGTCCGGCCCCATGAGACGGTGATTTTCTCGGCCACTGGCGGTCCGAGGTCGTTCCCGCTGCACAGATTCATGTGCCAGGGCCTCCTGCAGATAATACACTTTGCTTTATTGCGCTATCTGTAATAGCACCCGAGATATCACCAGATATATATTGGATTTTTCCCTGACCCTGACAGTCCGGCCCCATGAGACGGTGGTTTTGTCGGCCCCTGGTGGTCCGAGGCCGTTCCCGCTGCACAGATTCATGCGCCAGGGCCTCGTGCAGATAATTCACGTTGGGTTGTTGCGCTATCTCTAATAGCACCCGAGATATCACCAGATATATATTGGATTTTTCCCTGACCCTGACAGTCCGGCCCCATGAGACGGTGGTTTTGTCGGCCCCTGGTGGTCCGAGGTCGATCCCGCTGCACAGATTCATGCGTCAGGGCTTCCTACAGACAATGGACTTTGATTTATTGCGCTATCTCTAATATCACTCGAGATATCACCAGATATATATTGGATTTTTCCCTGACCCTGAGTGTCCGGCCCCATGAGATGGTGGTTCTCTCGGCACCTGGTGGTCCGAGGTCGTTCCCGCTGTCCAGTTTCATGCGCCAGGGCCTCCTGCAGATAATTCACTTTGGGTTATTGCGCTATCTGTAATAGCACCCCAGATATCACCAGATATATGCTGGATTTTTACATGACCTTGGGTGACGGATTCCGAATATCTGTAATTTTCTCGGCTCCTGGTGGTCCGAGGTCGTTCCTGTTGCACAGATTCATTCGCCAGTACCTCCTACAGACAATGCACTATGATTTATTGCGCTATCTCGAATAGCACCCGAGATATCACCAGATATATATTGGATTTTTCCCTGACCCTGACGGTCCGGCCCCATGAGACGTTGGTTTTCTCGGGCCCTGGTGGTCCGAGGTCGTTCCCGCGGCACAGATTCATGTGCCAGGGCCTCCTATAGCTAATTCACTTTGGTTTATTGCCCTATCTCTAATAGCACCCGAGATATCACCAGATATATATTGGATTTTTCCTTGACCCTGACAGTCTGGCCCCATGTGTCGATGGTTCTCTCGGTCCCTCGTGGTCCGAGGTCGATCCCGCTGCACAGATTCATGCGTCAGGGCCTCCTACAGACAATGCACTTTGATTTATTGCGCTATGTGTAGTAGCACCCGAGATATCACCATATATATATTGGATTTTCCGCAGACCCTAAGTGTCCGGCCCCATGAGACGGTGGTTTTCTCGACCTCTGGGGGTCCGAGGTCGTCCCCGCTGCACAGATTCATGCGCTAGGGCCTCCTGCAGACAATGCACTTTGATTTATTTCGCTATCTCTAATAGTACCCGAGATATCACCAGATATATATTGGATTTTTCCTTGACCCTGACAGTCCGGCCCCATGTGTCGATGGTTTTCTCGGTCCCTCGTGGTCCGATGTCGATCCCGCTGCACAGATTCATGCTCCAGGGCCCCCTGCAGATAATTCACTGTGATTTATTGCGCTATCCCTAATAGCACCCGAGATATCACCAGATATATATTTGATTTTTGCCTGACCCTGACTCTCCGGCCCCATGTGTCGGTGGTTTTCTCGGCCCCTGGTGGTCCGAGGTCGTTCCCGCTGCACAGATTCATGCGCTGGGGCCTCCAGCAGATAATTCACTTTGGTTTATTGCGCTATCTCTAATAGCACCCGAGATATCACCAGATATATATTTGATTTTTGCCTGACCCTGACTCTCCGGCCCCATGTGTCGGTGGTTTTCTCGGCCCCTGGTGGTCCGAGGTCGATCCCGCTGCACAGATTCATGCGCCAGGGCCTCCTACAGACAATGCACTTTGAATTATTGCGCTATCTGTAATAGCACCCGAGATATCACCAGATATATATTGGATTTTTCCCTGACCCTGACAGTCCGGCCCCATGAGACGGTGGTTTTGTCGGCCCCTGGTGGTCCGAGGTTGATCCCGCTGCACAGATTCATGCGCAAGGGCCTCCTACGGACAATGCACTTTGGTTTATTGCGCTATATCTAATAGCACCCGAGATACCGCCAGATATATATTGGATTTTTCCCTGACCCTGACAGTCCGGCCCCATGTGCCGGTGATTACCTCGGTCCCTGGTGGTCTGAGGTCGATCCCGCTGCACAGATTCATGCGCCAGGGCCCCCTGCAGATAATTCACTTTGGTTTAGTGCGCTATCTCTAAGAGCACCCGAGATATCACCAGATATATATTGGATTTTTCCCTGCCCCGAGTGTCCGGCCCCATGAGACGGTGGTTTTCTCGGCCCCTGGTGCTCCGAGGTCGTTCCCGCTGCACAGATGCATGCGCCAGGACCTCCTGCAGATAATTCACTTTGATTTATTGCGCTATCTCTAATAGCACCCGAGGGACCATTAGATACATCCTGGATTTTTACATAACCTTGGGTGTCCGGCCCCATGCGTCGGTGATTTTCTCGGTCTCTGGTGGTCCGAGGTCGTTCCCGCTGCACAGATTCATGCGTCAGGGCCCCCTGCAGATAATTCACTTTCGTTTAGTGCGCTATATCTAAGAGCACCCTAGATATCACCAGATATGTATTGGATTTTTCCCTGACCCTGTGGGTCCGGCCCCATGTGTCGGTGGTTTTCTCGGCCCCTGGTGGTCCGAGGTCGTTCCCGCTGCACAGATTCAGGCGCCAGGGCTTCCTGCAGACAATGCACTTTGATTTATCGCGCTATCTGCAATGGCACCCGAGATATCAACAGATATATGCCGGATTTTTACATGACCTTGGGCGACGGATACCGAAAAGCTGTAATTTTCTCCGCCCATGATGGTCCGAGGTCGTTCGTGCTGCACAGATTTATGCGCCAGGGTCTCCTGCAGACAATGCACTTTGGTTTATTATGCTATCTCTAATAGCACCCGAGATATCACCAGATATATAATGGATTTTTCCCTGACCCTGACAGTCCGGCCCCATGAGACGGTGGTTTTCTCGGCCCCCGGAGGTCCAAGGTCGTTCCCGCTGCACCGATTCATGCGCCGGGGCCTCCTACAGACAATGCACTTTGGTTTATTGCGCTATCTCTAATAGCACCCGAGATATCACCAGATATATATTGGATTTTTCCCCGACCCTGACAGTCCGGCCCCATGAGACGGTGGTTTTCTCGGCCCCCGGTGGTCCTAGGTCGTTCCCGCTGCACCGATTCATGCGCCAGGCCTTCCTGCAGACAATGCACTTTGATTTACCGCGCTATCTGTAATAGCAGCCGAGATATCACCAGATATATAATGGATTTTTCCCTGACCCTAACAGTCCGGCCCCATGAGACGGTGGTTTTCTCGGCCCCTGGTGGTCCTAGGTCGTTCCCGCTGCACGGATTCATGCGCCAGGGCTTCCTGCAGACAATACACATTGATTTATCGCGCTATCTGTAATAGCACCCGAGATATAACCAGATATATATTGGATTTTTCCCTGACCCTGAGTGTCCGGCCCCATGAGACGGTGGTTTTCTCGGCACCTGGTGGTCCAAGGTCGTTCCCGCTGCACAGATTCTTGCGCCAGGGCCTCCTGCAGACAATGGACTTTGGTTTATTGCGCTATCTCTAATAGCACCCGAGATATCACCAGATATATAATGGATTTTCCCCTGACCCTGACAGTCCGGCCCCATGAGACGGTGGTTTTCTCTGCCCCCGGAGGTCCTAGGTCGTTCCCGCTGCACCGATTCATGCGCCAGGGCCTCCTGCAGACAGTGCACTTTGATCTATCGCGCTATCTGTGATAGCACCCGAGATATCATCAGATACATTCTGGATTTTTACATGACCTAGGGTGTCCGGCCCCATGCGTCGGTGGTTTTCTCGACCCCTGGTGGTCCGAGGTCGTTCCTGCGGCACACATTCATCCGCCAGGGCCTCCTGCAGACAATGCACTTTGGTTTATTGCGCTATCTCTAATAACACCCGAGATATCACCAGATATATATTGGATTTTACCCTGACCCTGACAGTCCGGCCCCATGAGTTGGTGGTTTTTTCGGCCCCTGGTGGTCCGAGGTCGTTCCCGCTGCACAGATTCATGCGCCACGGCCTCCTACAGACAATGCACTTTGATTTATTGCGCTATCTGTAATAGCACCCGAGATATCACCACATATATATTGGATTTTTCCCTGACCCTGAGTGTCCGACCGCATGAGACGGTGGTTTTCTCGGCCCCTGGTGGTCCGAGGTCGTCCTCGCTGCACAGATTCATGCGCCAGGGCCTCCTGCAGACAATGCACTTTGGATTATTGCGCTATCTCTAATAGCACCGTAGATATCACCACATATATATCGGATTTTTCCCTGACCCTGAGTGTCCGACCCCATGAGACGGTGGTTTTCTCGGCCCCTGGTGGTCCGAGGTCGTTCCCGCTGCACAGACTCATGCGCCAGGGCTTCCTACAGACAATGCACTTCGATTTATTGCGCTATCTGTAATGGCACCCGAGATATCACCCGATATATAATGGATTTTTCCCTGAACCTGACAGTCCGGCCCCATGAGACGGTGATTTTCTCGGTCCCTGGTGGTCCGGGGCCGTTCCCGCTGCACAGATACATGCGCCAGGGCCTCCTGCAGATAATTCACTTTGGTTCATTGCGCTATCTCTTATAGCACCCGAGATATCACCAGACATGTATTGGATTTTTCCCTGACCCTGAGTGTCCGACCCCATGAGACGGTGGTTTTCTCGGCCCTTGGTGGTCCGAGGTCGTTGCCGCTGCACTGATTCATGCGCCAGGGCCTCCCGCAGATAATTCACTTTGGTTTATTGAGCTATCTCTAATAGCACCCGAGAAAGCACCATATATATGCTGGATTTTTACATGACTTTGGGTGTCGGACACCGAAAATCTGTAAGTTTCTCGGCCCCTGGTGGTCAGAGGTCGTTCCCGCTTCACAGATTCATGCGCCAGGGCCTCCTGCAGGCAATGCACTTTGATTTATCGCGCTATCTGGAATAGAACCCGAGATATCACCAGATATATGCTGGATTTTTACATGACATTGGGTGACGGATACCGAAAATCTGTAATTTTCTTGGCCCCTGGTGGTCCGATGTCGTTCCTGCTGCACTGATTCATGAGCAAGGGCCTCCCACTGACAATGCACTGTGATTTTTTGCGCTATCTCTAATAGCACCCGAGATATCACCAGATATATACTTGATTTTTCCCTGACCCTGAGTGTCCGACCCCATGAGACGGTGGTTTTCTCGGCCCCTGGTGGTCCGAGGTCGTTCCCGCTGCACAGATTCATGCGCCACGGCCTCCTACAGACAATGCACTTTGATTTATTGCGCTATCTCTAATAGCACCCGAGATATCACCAGATGTGTGCTGGATTTTTACATGACCTTGGGCGACGGATTCCGAACATCTGTTATTTTCTCGACCCCTGGTGGTCCGAGGTCGTTCCCGCTGCACAGATTCAGGCGCCAGGGCAGCCTGCAGATAATTCACTTTGATTTATTGCGCTATCTCTAATAGCACCCGAGATCTCACCATATATATATTGGATTTTTCCCTGACCCTGACAGTCCGGCCCCATGTGGCGGTGGTTTTCCCGGGCCCTGGTAGTCCGAGGTCGATCCCGCTGCACAGATTCATGAGCCAGGGCCTCCTACAGACAATGTACTATGATTTATTGCGCTTCCTGTAATAGCACCCGAGATATCACCAGATATATATTGGATTTTTCCCTGACCCTGAGTGTCCGGCCCCATGAGACGGTAGTTTTCTCGGCCCCTGGTGGTCCGAGGTCGTTCCCGCTGCACAGATTCATGCGCCAGGGCCACCTACAGACAATGCACTTTGATTTATTGCGCTATCTGTAATAGCACCCGTGATATCACCACATATATATTGGACTTTTCCCTGACCCTGAGTGTCCGACCCCATGAGACGGTGGTTTTCTCGGCCCCTGGTGGTCCGACGTCGTTCCCGCTGCACAGATTCATGCGCCGGGGCCCCCTGCAGATACTTCACTTTGGTTTAGTGCGCTATCTGTAAGAGCACCCGAGATAACACCAGATATATACTGAATTTTTCCCCGACCCTGAGTGTCCGGCCCCATGAGACTGTAGTTTTCTCGGCCCCTGGTGGTCCGATGTCGTTCCCGCTGCACAGATTCATGCGCCAGGGCCACCTACAGACAATGCACTTTGGTTTATTGCGCTATCTCTAATAGCACCCGAGATATCACCAGATGTATGCTGGATTTTTACATGACGTTGGGCGACGGATTCCGAACATCTGTAATTTTCTCGGCCCCTGGTGGTCCGAGGTCGTTCCCGCTGCACAGATTCATGCGCCGGGGCCCCCTGCAAATAATTCACATTGTTTTAGTGCGCTATCTGTAAGTGCACCCGAGATATCACCAGATATATACTGAATTTTTCCCCGACCCTGAGTGTCCGGCCCCATGTGTCGGTGGTTTTCTCGGCGCCTGGTGGTCCCAGGTCGATCCCGCTGCACAGGTTCATGCGCCAGGGCCTCCTACAGACAATGCACTTTGATTTATTCCGCTATATGTAATAGCACCCGAGATATCACCAGATATATATTGGATTTTTCCCTGACCCTGAGTGTCCGACCCCATGAGACGGTGGTTTTCTCGGCCCCTGATGGTCCGAGGTCGATCCCGCTGCACAGATTCATGCGCCAGGGCCTCCTACAGACAATGCACTTTGATTTATTGCTCTATCTCTAATAGCACCCGAGATATCACCAGATCTATATTGGATTTTTCCCTGACCCTGAGTGTCCGGCCCCATGAGACTAGTTTTCTCGGGCCCTGGTGGTCCGAGGTCGTTCCCGCTGAACAGATTCATGCGCCAGGGCCTCCTACAGACAATGCACTTTGATTTATTGCGCTATCTCTAATAGCACCAGAGATATCACCAGATATATATTTAATTTTTCCCCGACCCTGAGTGTCCGGCCCCATGTGTCGGTGGTTTTCTCGGCGCCTGGTGGTCCGAGGTCCATCCCGCTGCACAGGTTCATGCGCAAGGGCCTGATACTGACAATGCACTTTGGTTCATTGCGCTATCTCTAATAGCACCAGAGATATCACCAGATATATATTTAATTTTTCCCCGACCCTGAGTGTCCGGCCCCATGAGCCGGTGGTTTTCTCGGCCCCTGGTGGTCCGAGGTCGTTCCCGCTGCACAGATTCATGCGCCAGCGTCCCCTGCAGATAATTCACTTTGGGTTATTGCGCTATCTCTAATAGCACCCGAGATATCACCAGATATATATTGGATTTTTCCCCGACCCTGAGTGTCCGGCCCCATGAGACGGTGGTTTTCTCGGCCCATGGTGGTCCGAGGTCGTTCCCGCTGCACAGATTCATGCGCCAGGGCCTCCTGCAGACAATGCACTTTGATTTATTGCGCGATCTGTAAAATCACCCCAGATATCACCAGATATATATTGGATTTTTCCCTGAACCTGGGTGTTCCGCCCCATGTGTCGGTAGTTTTCTCGGCCCCTGGTGGTCCGAGGTCGTTCCCGCTGCACAGATTCATGCGCCAGGGCCTCCTACAGACAATGCACTTTGATTTATTGCGCTATCTGTAATAGCACCCGTGATATCACCACATATATATTGGACTTTTCCCTGACCCTGAGTGTCCGACCCCATGAGACGGTGGTTTTCTCGGCCCCTGGTGGCCCGAGGTCGTTCCCGCTGCACAGATTCATGCGCCGGGGCCCCCTGCAAATAATTCACTTTGTTTTAGTGCGCTATCTGTAAGTGCACACGAGATATCACCAGATATATATTGGATTTTTCCCTGACCCTGAGTGTCCGGCCCCATGAGACTGTAGTTTTCTCGGCCCCTGGTGGTCCGAGGTCGATCCCGGTGCACAGATTCATGCGCCAGGGCCTCCTGCAGATAGTTCACTTTGGATTATTGCGCTATCTCTAATAGCACCCGAGATATCACCAGATATATATTGGATTTTTCCCTGACCCTGAGTGTCCGGCCCAATGAGACGGTGGTTTTCTCGGCCCCTGGTGGTCAGAGGTCGTTCCCGCTGCACAGATTCATGCGCCAGGGAATGCTACAGACAATGCACATTGATTTATCGCGCTATCTGTAATAGCACCCGAGATGTCACCAGATATATGCTGGATTTTTACATGACTTTGGGTGACGGATACCGAACATCTGTAATTTTCTCGACCCCTCGTGGTCCGAGGTCGATCCCGGTGCTCCAATTCATGCGCTAGGGCCTCCAGCAGACAATGCACTTCGATTTATTGCGCTATCTCTAATAGCACCCGAGATATCACCAGATATATATTGGATTTTTTCCTGACCCTGACAGTCCGGCCTCATGAGACGGTGATTTTCTCGGCCCCTGGTGGTCCGAGGACGATCCCGCTGCACAGATTCATGCGCCAGGGCCTCCTACAGACACGGCACTTTGATTTATTGCGCTATCTCTAATATCACTCGAGATATCACCAGATATATATTGGATTTTTCCCTGACCCTGAGTGTCCGGCCCCATGAGATGGTGGTTCTCTCGGCACCTGGTGGTCCGAGGTCGTTCCCGCTGTCCAGTTTCATGCGCCAGGGCCTCCTGCAGATAATTCACTTTGGGTTATTGCGCTATCTGTAATAGCACCCCAGATATCACCAGATATATGCTGGATTTTTACATGACCTTGGGTGACGGATTCCGAATATCTGTAATTTTCTCGGCTCCTGGTGGTCCGAGGTCGTTCCTGTTGCACAGATTCATTCGCCAGTACCTCCTACAGACAATGCACTATGATTTATTGCGCTATCTCGAATAGCACCCGAGATATCACCAGATATATATTGGATTTTTCCCTGACCCTGACGGTCCGGCCCCATGAGACGTTGGTTTTCTCGGGCCCTGGTGTTCCGAGGTCGTTCCCGCGGCACAGATTCATGTGCCAGGGCCTCCTATAGCTAATTCACTTTGGTTTATTGCCCTATCTCTAATAGCACCCGAGATATCACCAGATATATATTGGATTTTTCCTTGACCCTGACAGTCTGGCCCCATGTGTCGATGGTTCTCCCGGTCCCTCGTGGTCCGAGGTCGATCCCGCTGCACAGATTCATGCGTCAGGGCCTCCTACAGACAATGCACTTTGATTTATTGCGCTATGTGTAGTAGCACCCGAGATATCACCATATATATATTGGATTTTCCGCAGACCCTAAGTGTCCGGCCCCATGAGACGGTGGTTTTCTCGACCTCTGGGGGTCCGAGGTCGTTCCCGCTGCACAGATTCATGCGCTAGGGCCTCCTGCAGACAATGCACTTTGATTTATTTCGCTATCTCTAATAGTACCCGAGATATCACCAGATATATATTGGATTTTTCCTTGACCCTGACAGTCCGGCCCCATGTGTCGATGGTATTCTCGGTCCCTCGTGGTCCGATGTCGATCCCGCTGCACAGATTCATGCTCCAGGGCCCCCTGCAGATAATTCACTGTGATTTATTGCGCTATCCCTAATAGCACCCGAGATATCACCAGATATATATTGGATTTTTCCCTGGGCCAGGGTGTCCGACCCCATGAGACGGTGGTTTTCTCGGCCCCTGGTGGTCCGAGGTCGTTCCCGCTGCACAGATTCATGCGCCTGGGCCTCCTGCAGACAATGCACTTTGGTTTATTGCGCTATCTCTAATAGCACCCGAGATATCACCAGATATATATTGGATTTTTCCCTGACCCCGAGTGTCCGGCCCCATGAGACGGTAGTTTTCTCGGCCCCTGGTGGTCCGAGGTCGTTCCCGCTGCACAGATTCATGCGCTGGGGCCTCCAGCAGATAATTCACTTTGGTTTATTGCGCTATCTCTAATAGCACCCGAGATATCACCAGATATATATTTGATTTTTGCCTGACCCTGACTCTCCGGCCCCATGTGTCGGTGGTTTTCTCGGCCCCTGGTGGTCCGAGGTCGATCCCGCTGCACAGATTCATGCGCCAGGGCCTCCTACAGACAATGCACTTTGAATTATTGCGCTATCTGTAATAGCACCCGAGATATCACCAGATATATATTGGATTTTTCCCTGACCCTGACAGTCCGGCCCCATGAGACGGTGGTTTTGTCGGCCCCTGGTGGTCCGAGGTTGATCCCGCTGCACAGATTCATGCGCAAGGGCCTCCTACGGACAATGCACTTTGGTTTATTGCGCTATATCTAATAGCACCCGAGATACCGCCAGATATATATTGGATTTTTCCCTGACCCTGACAGTCCGGCCCCATGTGCCGGTGATTACCTCGGTCCCTGGTGGTCTGAGGTCGATCCCGCTGCACAGATTCATGCGCCAGGGCCCCTTGCAGATAATTCACTTTGGTTTAGTGCGCTATCTCTAAGAGCACCCGAGATATCACCAGATATATATTGGATTTTTCCCTGACCCCGAGTGTCCGGCCCCATGAGACGGTGGTTTTCTCGGCCCCTGGTGCTCCGAGGTCGTTCCCGCTGCACAGATGCATGCGCCAGGACCTCCTGCAGATAATTCACTTTGATTTATTGCGCTATCTCTAATAGCACCCGAGGGACCATTAGATACATCCTGGATTTTTACATAACCTTGGGTGTCCGGCCCCATGCGTCGGTGATTTTCTCGGTCTCTGGTGGTCCGAGGTCGTTCCCGCTGCACAGATTCATGCGTCAGGGCCCCCTGCAGATAATTCACTTTCGTTTAGTGCGCTATATCTAAGAGCACCCTAGATATCACCAGATATGTATTGGATTTTTCCCTGACCCTGTGGGTCCGGCCCCATGTGTCGGTGGTTTTCTCGGCCCCTGGTGGTCCGAGGTCGTTCCCGCTGCACAGATTCAGGCGCCAGGGCTTCCTGCAGACAATGCACTTTGATTTATCGCGCTATCTGCAATGGCACCCGAGATATCAACAGATATATGCCGGATTTTTACATGACCTTGGGCGACGGATACCGAAAAGCTGTAATTTTCTCCGCCCATGATGGTCCGAGGTCGTTCGTGCTGCACAGATTTATGCGCCAGGGTCTCCTGCAGACAATGCACTTTGGTTTATTATGCTATCTCTAATAGCACCCGAGATATCACCAGACATGTATTGGATTTTTCCCTGACCCTGAGTGTCCGACCCCATGAGACGGTGGTTTTCTCGGCCCTTGGTGGTCCGAGGTCGTTGCCGCTGCACTGATTCATGCGCCAGGGCCTCCCGCAGATAATTCACTTTGGTTTATTGAGCTATCTCTAATAGCACCCGAGAAAGCACCATATATATGCTGGATTTTTACATGACTTTGGGTGTCGGACACCGAAAATCTGTAAGTTTCTCGGCCCCTGGTGGTCCGAGGTCGTTCCCGCTGCACAGATTCATGCGCCAGGGCAGCCTGCAGATAATTCACTTTGATTTATTGCGCTATCTCTAATAGCACCCGAGATCTCACCATATATATATTGGATTTTTCCCTGACCCTGACAGTCCGGCCCCATGTGGCGATGGTTTTCCCGGCCCCTGGTAGTCCGAGGTCGATCCCGCTGCACAGATTCATGAGCCAGGGCCTCCTACAGACAATGTACTATGATTTATTGCGCTTCCTGTAATAGCACCCGAGATATCACCAGATATATATTGGATTTTTCCCTGACCCTGAGTGTCCGGCCCCATGAGACGGTAGTTTTCTCGGCCCCTGGTGGTCCGAGGTCGTTCCCGCTGCACAGATTCATGCCCCAGAGCCTCCTACAGAAAATGCACTTTGATTTATTGCGCTATCTGTAATAGCACCCGTGATATCACCACATATATACTGGACTTTTCCCTGACCCTGAGTGTCCGACCCCATGAGACGGTGGTTTTCTCGGCCCCTGGTGGTCCGAGGTCGTTCCCGTTGCACAGATTCATGCGCCGGGGCCCCCTGCAGATAATTCACTTTGTTTTAGTGCGCTATCTGTAAGAGCACCCGAGATATCACCAGATATATACTGAATTTTTCCCCGACCCTGAGTGTCCGGCCCCCTGAGACGGTGGTTTTCTCGGCCCCTGGTGGTCCGAGGTTGTTCCCGCTGCACAGATTCATGCGCCAGGGCCTCCTGCAGATAATTCACTTTGGTTTATTGCGCTATCTCTAATAGCACCCGAGATATCACCAGATATATATTGGATTTTTCCCTGACCCTGAGTGTCCGGCCCCATGAGACGGTGGTTTTCTCGGCCCCTGGTGGTCCGAGGTCGTTCCCGCTGCACAGATGCATGCTCCAGGGCCTCCTGCAGATAATTCACTTTGATTTATCGCGCTATCTGTAATAGCACCCGGGAAAGCACCATATATATATTGGATTTTTACATGACATTGGGTGACGGATACCGAAAATCAGTAATTTTCTCGGCCCCTGGACATCCGATGTAGTTCCTGCTTCACAGATTCATGCGGCAGGGCTTCCTGCAGACAATGCACTTTGATTTATTGCGCTATCTGTAATAGCACCCGAGTTATCACCAGAGATGTAATGGATTTTTCCTTGATCCTGACTGTCCGGCCCCATGTGTCGATGGTTCTCTCGGTCCCTCGTGGTCCGAGGTCGATCCGGCTGCACAGATTCATGCGCCAGGGCAGCCTGCAGATAATTCACTTTGATTTATTGCGCTATCTCTAATAGCACCCGAGATCTCACCATATATATATTTGATTTTCCCTGACCCTGACAGTCCGGCCCCATGTGACGGTGGTTTTCCCGGCCCCTGGTAGTCCGAGGTCGATCCCGCTGCACAGATTCATGCGCCAGGGCCTCCTACAGACAATGTACTATGATTTATTGCGCTTCCTGTAATAGCACCCGAGATATCACCATATATATATTGGATTTACCCCTGACCCTGAGTGACCGGCCCCATGAGACGGAAGTTCTCTCTGCCCCTGGTGGTCCGAGGTCGTTCCCGCTGCACAGATTCATGCGCCAGCGCCCCCTGCAGACAATGCACATTGGTTTATTGCGCTATCTCTAATAGCACCCGAGATATCACCAGATATATATTGGATTTTTCCCTGACCCTGAGTGTCCGACCCCATGAGACGGTGGTTTTCTCGGCCCCTGGTGGTCCGAGGTCGTTCCCGCTGCACAGATTCATGCGCCAGCGCCTCCTGCAGACAATGCACATTGGTTTATTGCGCTATCTCTAATAGCACCCCAGATATCACCAGATATATATTGGATTTTTCCCTGACCCTGAGTGTCCGGCCCCATGACACGGTAGTTTTCTCGGCCCCTGGTGGTCCGAGGTCGTTCCCGCTGCTCAGATTCATGCGCCAGGGCCACCTAAAGACAATGCACTTTCGTTTATTGCGCTATCTCTAATAGCACCCGAGATATCACCAGATGTGTGCTGGATTTTTACATGACCTTGGGCGACGGATTCCGAACATCTGTAATTTTCTCGGCCCCTGGTGGTCCGAGGTCGTTCCCGCTGCACAGATTCATACGCCAGGAGTTCCTGCAGACAATGCACTGTGATTTATCGCGCTATCTTTAACAGCACCCGAGATATCACCAGATATATAATGGATTTTTCCCTGACCCTGACAGTCCGGCCCCATGAGACGGTGGTTTTCTCGGCCCCCGGTGGTCCGAGTTTGTTCCCGCTGCACAGATTCATACGCCCGGGCCTGCTGCAGATAATTCACTTTGGTTTATAGCGCTATCTCTAATAGCACCCGTTATATCACCAGATATATATTGTATTTTTCCCTGTCCCTGAGTGTCCGGCCCCATGTGTCGGAGGTTTTCTCGCTCCCTGTTGATCCGAGGTCGTTCCCGCTGCACAGATTCATGCGCCAGGGCCTCCTACAGACAATGCACTTTGGTTTATTGCGCTATCTGTAATAGCACCCGAGAAAGCACCATATATATGCTGGATTTTTACATGACTTTGGGTGACGGACACCGAAAATCTGTTATTTTCTCGGCCCCTGGTGGCCCGAGGTCGTTCCCGCTGCACAGATTCAGGCGCCAGGGCCTCCTGCAGATAATTCACTTTGGTTTATTGCGCTATCTGTAATAGCACCCGAGAAAGAACCATTTATATGCTGGATTTTTACATGACTTTGGGTGTCGGACACCGAAAATCTGTAAGTTTCTCGGCCCCTGGTGGTCAGAGGTCGTTCCCGCTTCACAGATTCATGCGCCAGGGCCTCCTGCAGACAATGCACTTTGATTTATCGCGCTATCTGGAATAGAACCCGAGATATCACCAGATATATGCTGGATTTTTACATGACATTGGGTGACGGATACCGAAAATCTGTAATTTTCTTGGCCCCTGGTGGTCCGATGTCGTTCCTGCTGCACTGATTCATGAGCAAGGGCCTCCCACTGACAATGCACTGTGATTTTTTGCGCTATCTCTAATAGCACCCGAGATATCACCAGATATATACTTGATTTTTCCCTGACCCTGAGTGTCCGACCCCATGAGACGGTGGTTTTCTCGGCCCCTGGTGGTCCGAGGTCGTTCCCGCTTCACAGATTCATGCGCCAGGGCTTCCTGCAGACAATGCACTTTGATTTATTGCGCTATCTGTAATGGCACCCGAGATATCACCCGATATATAATGGATTTTTCCCTGAACCTGACAGTCCGGCCCCATGAGACGGTGATTTTCTCGGTCCCTGGTGGTCCGGGGCCGTTCCCGCTGCACAGATACATGCGCCAGGGCCTCCTGCAGATAATTCACTTTGGTTCATTGCGCTATCTCTTATAGCACCCGAGATATCACCAGACATGTATTGGATTTTTCCCTGACCCTGAGTGTCCGACCCCATGAGACGGTGGTTTTCTCGGCCCTTGGTGGTCCGAGGTCGTTGCCGCTGCACTGATTCATGCGCCAGGGCCTCCCGCAGATAATTCACTTTGGTTTATTGAGCTATCTCTAATAGCACCCGAGAAAGCACCATATATATGCTGGATTTTTACATGACTTTGGGTGTCGGACACCGAAAATCTGTAAGTTTCTCGGCCCCTGGTGGTCAGAGGTCGTTCCCGCTTCACAGATTCATGCGCCAGGGCCTCCTGCAGGCAATGCACTTTGATTTATCGCGCTATCTGGAATAGAACCCGAGATATCACCAGATATATGCTGGATTTTTACATGACATTGGGTGACGGATACCGAAAATCTGTAATTTTCTTGGCCCCTGGTGGTCCGATGTCGTTCCTGCTGCACTGATTCATGAGCAAGGGCCTCCCACTGACAATGCACTGTGATTTTTTGCGCTATCTCTAATAGCACCCGAGATATCACCAGATATATACTTGATTTTTCCCTGACCCTGAGTGTCCGACCCCATGAGACGGTGGGTTTCTCGGCCCCTGGTGGTCCGAGGTCGTTCCCGCTTCACAGATTCATGCGCCAGGGCTTCCTGCAGACAATGCACTTTGATTTATTGCGCTATCTGTAATAGCACACGAGTTATCACCAGAGATGTAATGGATTTTTCCTTGACCCTGACAGTCCGGGCCCATGTGTCAATGGTTCTCTCGGTCCCTCGTGGTCCGAGGTCGATCCCGCTGCACAGATTCATGCGCCAGGGCAGCCTGCAGATAATTCACTTTGATTTATTGCGCTATCTCTAATAGCACCCGAGATCTCACCATATATATATTGGATTTTTCCCTGACCCTGACAGTCCGGCCCCATGTGGCGATGGTTTTCCCGGCCCCTGGTAGTCCGAGGTCGATCCCGCTGCACAGATTCATGAGCCAGGGCCTCCTACAGACAATGTACTATGATTTATTGCGCTTCCTGTAATAGCACCCGAGATATCACCAGATATATATTGGATTTTTCCCTGACCCTGAGTGTCCGGCCCCATGAGACGGTAGTTTTCTCGGCCCCTGGTGGTCCGAGGTCGTTCCCGCTGCACAGATTCATGCCCCAGAGCCTCCTACAGAAAATGCACTTTGATTTATTGCGCTATCTGTAATAGCACCCGTGATATCACCACATATATACTGGACTTTTCCCTGACCCTGAGTGTCCGACCCCATGAGACGGTGGTTTTCTCGGCCCCTGGTGGTCCGAGGTCGTTCCCGCTGCACAGATTCATGCGCCGGGGCCCCCTGCAGATAATTCACTTTGTTTTAGTGCGCTATCTGTAAGAGCACCCGAGATATCACCAGATATATACTGAATTTTTCCCCGACCCTGAGTGTCCGGCCCCCTGAGACGGTGGTTTTCTCGGCCCCTGGTGGTCCGAGGTTGTTCCCGCTGCACAGATTCATGCGCCAGGGCCTCCTGCAGATAATTCACTTTGGTTTATTGCGCTATCTCTAATAGCACCCGAGATATCACCAGATATATATTGGATTTTTCCCTGACCCTGAGTGTCCGGCCCCATGAGACGGTGGTTTTCTCGGCCCCTGGTGGTCCGAGGTCGTTCCCGCTGCACAGATGCATGCTCCAGGGCCTCCTGCAGATAATTCACTTTGATTTATCGCGCTATCTGTAATAGCACCCGGGAAAGCACCATATATATATTGGATTTTTACATGACATTGGGTGACGGATACCGAAAATCAGTAATTTTCTCGGCCCCTGGACATCCGATGTAGTTCCTGCTTCACAGATTCATGCGGCAGGGCTTCCTGCAGACAATGCACTTTGATTTATTGCGCTATCTGTAATAGCACCCGAGTTATCACCAGAGATGTAATGGATTTTTCCTTGATCCTGACTGTCCGGCCCCATGTGTCGATGGTTCTCTCGGTCCCTCGTGGTCCGAGGTCGATCCCGCTGCACAGATTCATGCGCCAGGGCCTCCTGCAGATAATTCACTTTGATTTATTGCGCTATCTCTAATAGCACCCGAGATCTCACCATATATATATTTGATTTTCCCTGACCCTGACAGTCCGGCCCCATGTGACGGTGGTTTTCCCGGCTCCTGGTAGTCCGAGGTCGATCCCGCTGCACAGATTCATGCGCCAGGGCCTCCTACAGACAATGTACTATGATTTATTGCGCTTCCTGTAATAGCACCCGAGATATCACCATATATATATTGGATTTACCCCTGACCCTGAGTGACCGGCCCCATGAGACGGTAGTTCTCTCTGCCCCTGGTGGTCCGAGGTCGTTCCCGCTGCACAGATTCATGCGCCAGCGCCCCCTGCAGACAATGCACATTGGTTTATTGCGCTATCTCTAATAGCACCCGAGATATCACCAGATATATATTGGATTTTTCCCTGACCCTGAGTGTCCGACCCCATGAGACGGTGGTTTTCTCGGCCCCTGGTGGTCCGAGGTCGTTCCCGCTGCACAGATTCATGCGCCAGCGCCTCCTGCAGACAATGCACATTGGTTTATTGCGCTATCTCTAATAGCACCCCAGATATCACCAGATATATATTGGATTTTTCCCTGACCCTGAGTGTCCGGCCCCATGAGACTGTAGTTTTCTCGGCCCCTGGTGGTCCGATGTCGTTCCCGCTGCACAGATTCATGCGCCAGGGCCTCCTGCAGATAATTCACTTTGGTTTATTGCGCTATCTCTAATAGCACCCGCGATATCACCAGATATATATTGGATTTTTCCGTGACCCTGAGTGTCCGGCCCCATGACACGGTAGTTTTCTCGGCCCCTGGTGGTCCGAGGTCGTTCCCGCTGCTCAGATTCATGCGCCAGGGCCACCTACAGACAATGCACTTTGGTTTATTGCGCTATCTCTAATAGCACCCGAGATATCACCAGATGTGTGCTGGATTTTTACATGACCTTGGGCGACGGATTCCGAACATCTGTAATTTTCTCGGCCCCTGGTGGTCCGAGGTCGTTCCCGCTGCACAGATTCATACGCCAGGAGTTCCTGCAGACAATGCACTGTGATTTATCGCGCTATCTTTAACAGCACCCGAGATATCACCAGATATATAATGGATTTTTCCCTGACCCTGACAGTCCGGCCCCATGAGACGGTGGTTTTCTCGGCCCCCGGTGGTCCGAGTTTGTTCCCGCTGCACAGATTCATACGCCCGGGCCTGCTGCAGATAATTCACTTTGGTTTATAGCGCTATCTCTAATAGCACCCGTTATATCACCAGATATATATTGTATTTTTCCCTGTCCCTGAGTGTCCGGCCCCATGTGTCGGAGGTTTTCTCGCTCCCTGTTGATCCGAGGTCGTTCCCGCTGCACAGATTCATGCGCCAGGGCCTCCTACAGACAATGCACTTTGGTTTATTGCGCTATCTGTAATAGCACCCGAGAAAGCACCATATATATGCTGGATTTTTACATGACTTTGGGTGACGGACACCGAAAATCTGTTATTTTCTCGGCCCCTGGTGGTCCGAGGTCGTTCCCGCTGCACAGATTCAGGCGCCAGGGCCTCCTGCAGATAATTCACTTTGGTTTATTGCGCTATCTGTAATAGCACCCAAGAAAGAACCATTTATATGCTGGATTTTTACATGACTTTGGGTGTCGGACACCGAAAATCTGTAAGTTTCTCGGCCCCTGGTGGTCAGAGGTCGTTCCCGCTTCACAGATTCATGCGCCAGGGCCTCCTGCAGACAATGCACTTTGATTTATCGCGCTATCTGGAATAGAACCCGTGATATCACCACATATATATTGGACTTTTCCCTGACCCTGAGTGTCCGACCCCATGAGACGGTGGTTTTCTCGGCCCCTGGTGGTCCGAGGTCGTTCCCGCTGCACAGATTCATGCGCCGGGGCCCCCTGCAGATACTTCACTTTGGTTTAGTGCGCTATCTGTAAGAGCACCCGAGATATCACCAGATATATACTGAATTTTTCCCCGACCCTGAGTGTCCGGCCCCATGAGACTGTAGTTTTCTCGGCCCCTGGTGGTCCGATGTCGTTCCCGCTGCACAGATTCATGCGCCAGGGCCACCTACAGACAATGCACTTTGGTTTATTGCGCTATCTCTAATAGCACCCGAGATATCACCAGATGTATGCTGGATTTTTACATGACGTTGGGCGACGGATTCCTAACATCTGTAATTTTCTCGGCCCCTGGTGGTCCGAGGTCGTTCCCGCTGCACAGATTCATGCGCCGGGGCCCCCTGCAAATAATTCACATTGTTTTAGTGCGCTATCTGTAAGTGCACCCGAGATATCACCAGATATATACTGAATTTTTCCCCGACCCTGAGTGTCCGGCCCCATGTGTCGGTGGTTTTCTCGGCGCCTGGTGGTCCGAGGTCGATCCCGCTGCACAGGTTCATGCGCCAGGGCCTCCTACAGACAATGCACTTTGATTTATTCCGCTATATGTAATAGCACCCGAGATATCACCAGATATATATTGGATTTTTCCCTGACCCTGAGTGTCCGACCCCATGAGACGGTGGTTTTCTCGGCCCCTGATGGTCCGAGGTCGATCCCGCTGCACAGATTCATGCGCCAGGGCCTCCTACAGACAATGCACTTTGATTTATTGCTCTATCTCTAATAGCACCCGAGATATCACCAGATATATATTGGATTTTTCCCTGACCCTGAGTGTCCGGCCCCATGAGACTAGTTTTCTCGGGCCCTGGTGGTCCGAGGTCGTTCCCGCTGAACAGATTCATGCGCCAGGGCCTCCTACAGACAATGCACTTTGATTTATTGCGCTATCTCTAATAGCACCAGAGATATCACCAGATATATATTTAATTTTTCCCCGACCCTGAGTGTCCGGCCCCATGAGCCGGTGGTTTTCTCGGCCCCTGGTGGTCCGAGGTCGTTCCCGCTGCACAGATTCATGCGCCAGCGTCCCCTGCAGATAATTCACTTTGGGTTATTGCGCTATCTCTAATAGCACCCGAGATATCACCAGATATATATTGGATTTTTCCCCGACCCTGAGTGTCCGGCCCCATGAGACGGTGGTTTTCTCGGCCCATGGTGGTCCGAGGTCGTTCCCGCTGCACAGATTCATGCGCCAGGGCCTCCTGCAGACAATGCACTTTGATTTATTGCGCGATCTGTAAAATCACCCCAGATATCACCAGATATATATTGGATTTTTCCCTGAACCTGGGTGTTCCGCCCCATGTGTCGGTAGTTTTCTCGGCCCCTGGTGGTCCGAGGTCGTTCCCGCTGCACAGATTCATGCGCCAGGGCCTCCTACAGACAATGCAATTTGATTTATTGCGCTATCTGTAATAGCACCCGTGATATCACCACATATATATTGGACTTTTCCCTGACCCTGAGTGTCCGACCCCATGAGACGGTGGTTTTCTCGGCCCCTGGTGGCCCGAGGTCGTTCCCGCTGCACAGATTCATGCGCCGGGGCCCCCTGCAGATACTTCACTTTGGTTTAGTGCGCTATCTGTAAGAGCACCCGAGATATCACCAGATATATACTGAATTTTTCCCCGACCCTGAGTGTCCGGCCCCATGAGACTGTAGTTTTCTCGGCCCCTGGTGGTCCGATGTCGTTCCCGCTGCACAGATTCATGCGCCAGGGCCACCTGCAGATAATTCACTTTGGTTTATTGCGCTATCTCTAATAGCACCCGAGATATCACCAGATATATATTGGATTTTTCCCTGACCCTGAGTGTCCGGCCCCATGACACGGTAGTTTTCTCGGCCCCTGGTGGTCCGAGGTCGTTCCCGCTGCTCAGATTCATGCGCCAGGGCCACCTACAGACAATGCACTTTGGTTTATTGCGCTATCTCTAATAGCACCCGAGATATCACCAGATGTATGCTGGATTTTTACATGACCTTGGGCGACGGATTCCGAACATCTGTAATTTTCTCGGCCCCTGGTGGTCCGAGGTCGTTCCCGCTGCACAGATTCATGCGCCGGGGCCCCCTGCAAATAATTCACTTTGTTTTAGTGCGCTATCTGTAAGTGCACACGAGATATCACCAGATATATATTGGATTTTTCCCTGACCCTGAGTGTCCGGCCCCATGAGACTGTAGTTTTCTCGGCCCCTGGTGGTCCGAGGTCGATCCCGGTGCACAGATTCATGCGCCAGGGCCTCCTGCAGATAGTTCACTTTGGATTATTGCGCTATCTCTAATAGCACCCGAGATATCACCAGATATATATTGGATTTTTCCCTGACCCTGAGTGTCCGGCCCAATGAGACGGTGGTTTTCTCGGCCCCTGGTGGTCAGAGGTCGTTCCCGCTGCACAGATTCATGCGCCAGGGAATGCTACAGACAATGCACATTGATTTATCGCGCTATCTGTAATAGCACCCGAGATGTCACCAGATATATGCTGGATTTTTACATGACTTTGGGTGACGGATACCGAACATCTGTAATTTTCTCAGCCCCTGGTGGTCCGAGGTCGATCCCGCTGCACAGATTCATGCGTCAGGGCCTCCTACAGACAATGCAGTTTGATTTATTGCGCTATCTGTAATAGCACCCGAGATATCACCAGATATATATTGGATTTTTCCTCGACCCTGAGTGTCCGGCCCCATGAGACGGTGGTTTTCTCGGCCCCTGGTGGTCCGAGGTCGTTCCCGCTGCACAGATTCATGCGCCAGCGTCCCCTGCAGATAATTCACTTTGGTTTATTGCGCGATCTCTAATAGCACCCGAGATATCACCAGTTATATATTGGATTTTTCCCTGACCCTGAGTGTCCGGCCCAATGAGACTGTGGTTTTCTCGGCCCCTGGTGGTCCGAGGTCGTTCCCGGTGCACAGATTCTTGCGCCCGGGCCTCCTGCAGATAATTCACTTTGGATTATTGCGCTATCTCTAATAGCACCCGAGATATCACCAGATATATATTGGATTTTCCCCTGACAATGTGTGTCCGGCCCCATGAGACTGTGGTTTTACCGGCCCCTGGTGGTCCGAGGTCGTTCCCGCTGCACAGATGCATGCGCCAGGGCCTCCTGCAGATAATTCACTTTGGTTTATTGCGCTGTCTCTAATAGCACCCGAGATATCACCAGATATATATTGGATTTTTCCCCGACCCTGAGTGTCCGGCCCCATGTGACGGTGGTTTTCTCGGCCCCTGGTGGTCCGAGGCCGTCCCTGCTGCACAGATTCATTCGCCAGGGCCTCCCGCAGACAAAGCACTTTGATTTATCGCGCTATCTGTAATAGCACCAGAGATATCACCTGATATATATTGGATTGTTCCCTGACCCTGAGTGTCCGGCCCCATGTGTCGGTGGTTTTCTCGGCCCCTGGTGGTCCGAGGTCGATCCCGCTGCACAGATTCATGCGCCAGGGCCTCCTGCAGATAATTCACTTTGATTTATTGCGCTATCTGTAATAGCACCCGAGATATCACCAGATATATATTGGATTTTCCCCTGACCATGTGTGTCCGGCCCCATGAGACTGTGGTTTTCTCGGCCCCTGGTGGTCCGAGGTCGTTCCCGCGGCACAGATTCATGCGCAAGTGCCTGATACGGACAATGCACTTTGGTTCATTGCGCTATCTCTAATAGCACCCGAGATATCACCAGATATATATTGGATTTTTCCCCGACCCTGAGTGTCCGGCCCCATGAGCCGGTGGTTTTCTCGGCCCCTGGTGGTCCGAGGTCGTTCCGGCTGCACAGAATCATGCGCCAGCGTCCCCTGCAGATAATTCACTTTGGTTTATTGCGCTATCTCTAATAGCACCCGAGATATCACCAGATATATATTGGATTTTTCCCCGACCCTGAGTGTCCGGCCCCATGAGACGGTGTTTTTATCGGCCCCTGGTGGTCCGAGGTCGTTCCCGCTGCACAGATGCATGCGCCAGGGCCTCCTGCAGATAATTCACTTTGGTTTATTGCGCTATCTCTAATAGCACCCGAGATATCACCAGATATATATTGGATTGTTCCCTGACCCTGAGTGCGCGGCCCCATGTATCGGTGGTTTTCTCGGCCCCTGGTGGTCCGAGGTCGACCCCGCTGAACAGATTCATGCGTCAGGGCCTCCTGCAGATAATTCACTTTGGTTTATTGCGCTATCTCTAATAGCACCCGAGATATCACCAGATATATATTGGATTTTCCCCTGACCCGAGTGTCCGGCCCCATGAGACGGTGGTATTCTCGGCCCCTGGTGGTCCGAGGTCGTTCCCGCTGCACAGATTCATGCGGCAGCGCCTCCTACAGACAATGCACTTTGATTTATTGCGCTATCTGTAAGAGCACCCGTGATATCACCAGATATATATTAGATTTTTCCCTGACCCGGACAGTCCGGCCATATGAGACGGTGATTTTCTCGGCCCCTGGTTGTCCGAGGTCGATCCCGCTGCACAGATTCATGCGCCAGGGCCTCCTACAGACAATGCACTTTCATTTATTGCGTTATCTGTAATAGCACCGGAGATATCACCAGATATATATTGGATTTTTCCCTGACCCTGACAGTCCGGCCGCATGAGACGGTGATTTTCTCGGACCCTGGTGGTCCGAGGTCGATCCCGTTGCACAGATTCATGCGCCAGGGCCTCCTACAGACAATGCACTTTGATTTATTGCGCGATCTCTAACAGCACCCGAGGTATCACCAGATATATATTGGATTTTTCCTGGACCCTGACAGTCCGGCCCCATGTGTCGATGGTTTTCTCGGTCCCTCGTGTTCCGAGGTCGATCCCGCTGCACAGATTCATGCGCCAGGGCCTCCTACAGACAATGCACTTTGATTTATTGCGCTATCTGTAATAGCACCCGAGATATCCCCAGATATATATTGGATTTTTCCCTGACCCCGACAGTCCGGCCCCATGAGACGGTAGTTTTCTCGGCCCCTGGTGGTCCGAGGTCGATCCCGCTGCACAGATTCATGCGCCAGGGCCTCCTGCAGATAATTCACTTTCATTTATTGCGCTATCTCTAATATCACCCGAGATATCACCAGATATATATTGGATTTTTCCCTGACCCTGAGTGTCCGGCCCCATGAGACGGTGGTTTTCTCGGCCCCTGGTGGTCGGAGGTCGTTCCCGCTGCACAGATTCATGCGGCAGGGGCTCTTGCAGACAATGCACTTTGATTTATTGCGCTATCTGTAATAGCACCCGAGATATCGCCAGATATGTGCTAGATTTTTACATGACCTTGGGTGACGGATTCCGAATATCTTTAATTTTCTCGGCCCCTGGCGGTCCGACGTCGTTCGTGCTGCACAGATTTATGCGCCAGGGTCTCCTGCAGACAATGCACTTTGGTTTATTGCGCTATCTCTAATAGCACCCGAGATATCACCAGATATATAATGGATTTTTCCCTGACCCTGACAGTCCGGCCCCATGAGACGGTGGTTTTCTCGGCCCCCGGAGGTCCTAGGTCGTTCCCGCTGCACCGATTCATGCGCCAGGGCTTCCTGCAGACAATGCACTTTGATTTACCGCGCTATCTGTAATAGCAGCCGAGATATCACCAGATATATAATGGATTTTTCCCTGACCCTGACAGTCCGGCCCCATGTGCCGGTGATTACCTCGGTCCCTGGTGGTCCGAGGTCGATCCCGCTGCACAGATTCATGCGCCAGGGCCCCCTGCAGATAATTCACTTTGATTTATTGCGCTATCTCTAATAGCACCCGACAGATCATCAGATACATCCTGGATTTTTACATAACCGTGGGTGTCCGGCCCCATGCGTCGGTGATCTTCTCGGTCCCTGGTGGTCCGAGGTCGTTCCCGCTGCACAGATTCTTGCGCCAGGGCCCCCTGCATATAATTCACTTTGGTTTAGTGCGCTATATCTAAGAGCAGCCGAGATATCACCGGATATATATTGGATTTTTCCCTGACCCTGAGTGTCCGACTCCATTAGACGGTGGTTTTGTCGGCCCCTGCTGGTCCGAGGTCGTTCCCGCGGCACAGATTCATGCGCAAGTGCCTCATACGGACAATGCACTTTGATTTATTGCGCTATCTCTAATCGCACCAGAGATATCACCAGATATATGCTGGATTTTTACATGACCTTGGGTGACGGGTACAGAAAAGCTGTAATTTTCTCGGCCCCTGGTGGTCCGAGGTCGTTCGAGCTGCACAGATTCATGCGCCAGGGCCTCCTGCAGACAATGCACTTTGGTTTATTGCGCTATCTCTAATAACACCCGAGATATCACCAGATATATATTGGATTTTACCCTGACCCTGACAGTCCGGCCCCATGAGACGGTGGTTTTCTCGGCCCCTGGTGGTCCGAGGTCGTTCCCGCTGCAGAGATTCATGAGCCAGGGCCTCCTGCAGATAATTCATTTTTGTTTATTGCGCTATCTCTAATAGCACCGGAGATATCACCAGATATATATTGGATTTTCGCCTGACCCTGAGTGTCCGGCCACATGAGACGGTGGTTTTCTCGGCCCCTGGTGGTCCGAGATCGATCCCGCTGCACAGATTCATGCGCCAGGGCTTCCTGCAGACAAATCACTTTGGTTTATTGCGCTATCTGTAATAGCACCAGAGATATCACCAGATATATGCTGGATTTTTACATGACCTTAGATGACGGATTCCGAATATCTGTAATTTTCTCGGCCCCTGGTGGTCCGAGGTCGTTCGAGCTGCACGGATTCATGCGCCAGGGCCTCCTGCAGACAATGCACTTTGGTATATTGCGCTATCTCTAATAACACCCGAGATATCACCAGATATATATTGGATTTTACCCTGACCCTGACAGTCCGGCCCCATGAGACGGTGGTTTTCTCAGCCCCCGGAGGTCCTAGGTCGTTCCCGCTGCACCGATTCATGCGCCAGGGCCTCCTGCAGACAGTGCACTTTGATCTATCGCGCTATCTCTAATAGCACCCGAGATATCACCAGATATATATTGGATTTTCCCCTGACCCTGAGTGTCCGGCCCCATGAGACGGTGGTTTTCTCGGCCCCTGGTGGTCCGAGGTCGTTCCCGCTGCAGAGATTCATGCGCCAGGGCCTCCTGCAGATAATTCATTTTTGTTTATTGCGCTATCTCTAATAGCACCGGAGATATCACCAGATATATATTGGATTTTCCCCTGACCCTGAGTGTACGGCCCCAAGTGTCGGTGGTTTTCTCGGCCCCTGGTGGTCCGAGGTCGATCCCGCTGCACAGATTCATGCGCCAGGGCCTCCTACAGACAATGCACTTTGATTTATTGCGCTATCTCTAATAGCACCCGAGATATCACCAGATATATATTGGATTTTTCCTTGACCCGGAGAGTCCGGCCCCATGTGTCGATGGTTTTCTCGGTCCCTCGTGGTCCGAGGTCGATCTCGCTGAACAGATTCATGCGCCAGGGCTTCCTGCAGACAAATCACTTTGGTTTATTGCGCTATCTGTAATAGCACCAGAGATATCACCAGATATATGCTGGATTTTTACATGACCTTAGATGACGGATTCCGAATATCTGTAATTTTCTCGGCCCCTGGTTGTCCGAGGTCGATCCCGCTGCACAGATTCATGCGCCAGGGCAGCCTGCAGATAATTCACTTTGATTTATTGCGCTATCTCTAATAGCACCCGAGATCTCACCATATATATATTGGATTTTTCCCTGACCCTGACAGTCCGGCCCCATGTGACGGTGGTGTTCTCGGCCCCTGGTGGACCGAGGTGTTCCCGCTGCACAGATTCATGCGGCAGGGCCCCCTGCAGATACTTCACTTTGGTTTAGTGCGCTATCTCTAAGAGCACGCGAGATATCACCAGATATATATTGGATTTTTCCCTGACCCTGAGTGTCCGGCCCCATGTGACGGTGGTTTTCTCGGCACCTGGTGGTCCAAGGTCGTTCCCGGTGCACAGATTCATGCGCCAGGGCCTCCTGCAGACAATGCACTTTGATATATCGCGCTATCTCTAATAGCACCCGAGATATCACCAGATATATATTGGATTTTCCCCTGACCCTGAGTGTCCGGCCGCATGAGACGGTGGTTTTCTCGGCCCCTGGTGGTCCGAGGTCGATCCCGCTGCACAGATTCATGCGCCAGGGCCTCCTACAGACAATGCACTTTGATTTATTTCGCTATCACTAATAGCACCCGAGTTATCACCAGAGATGTAATGGATTTTTCCTTGACCCTGACAGTCCGGACCCATGTGTCGATGGTTCTCTCGGTCCGTCGTGGTCCGAGGTCTTTCCCGCTGCACAGATTCATGCGCCAGGGCCTCCTGCAGATAATTCACTTTGGTTTATTGCGCTATCTCTTATAGCACCCGAGATATCACCAGATATATATTGGATTTTTCCCTGATCCTGATTGTCCTGCCCCATGAGACGGTAGTTTTCTCGGCCCCTGGTGGTCCGAGGTCGTTCCCGCTGCACAGATTCATGCACCAGGGCCTCCTACAGACAATGCACTTTGATTTATTGCGCTATCTGTAATAGCACCCGAGAAATCACCAGATATATATTGGATTTTTCCCTGACCCTGTGTGTCCGACCCCATGAGACGGTGGTTTTCTCGGCCCCTGGGTTTCCGAGGTCGTTCCCGCTGCACAGATTCATGCGGCAGGGCCCCCTGCAGATACTTCACTTTGGTTTAGTGCGCTATCTCTAAGAGCACACGAGATATCACCAGATATATACTGAATTTTTCCCCGACCCTGAGTGTCCGGCCCCCTGAGACGGTGGTTTTCTCGGCCCGTGGTGGTCCGAGGTTGTTCCCGCTGCACAGATTCATGCGCCAGGGCCTCCTGCAGATAATTCACTTTGGTTTATTGCGCTATCTCTAATAGCACCCGAGATATCACCAGATATATATTGGATTTTTCCCTGTCCCTGAGTGTCCGGCCCCATGAGACGGTGGTTTTCTCGGCCCCTGGTGGTCCGAGGTCGTTCCCGCTGCACAGATGCATGCGCCAGGGCCTCCTGCAGATAATTCACTTTGATTTATCGCGCTATCTGTAATAGCACCCGGGAAAGCACCATATATATATTGGATTTTTACATGACATTGGGTGACGGATACCGAAAATCTGTAATTTTCTCGGCCCCTGGACATCCGAGGTAGTTCCTGCTTCACAGATTCATGCGACAGGGCCGCCTGCAGACAATGCACTTTGATTTATTGCGCTATCTGTAATAGCACCCGAGTTATCACCAGAGATGTAATGGATTTTTCCTTGACCCTGACAGTCCGGCCCCATGTGTCGATGGTTCTCTCGGTCCCTCGTGGTCCGAGGTCGATCCCGCTGCACAGATTCATGCGCCAGGGCAGCCTGCAGATAATTCACTTTGATTTATTGCGCTATCTCTAATAGCACCCGAGATCTCACCATATATATATATTGGATTTTTCCCTGACCCTGACAGTCCGGCCCCATGTGACGGTGGTGTTCTCGGCCCCTGGTGGACCGAGGTCGTTCCCGCTGCACAGATTCATGCGCCAGGGCCTCCTACAGACAATTCACTTTGATTTTTTGCGCTATCTGTTATAGCACCCGAGCTATCACCACATATATATTGGATTTTTCCCTGTCCCTGAGTGTCCGACCCCATGAGACGGTGGTTTTCTCGGCCCCTGGTGGTCCGAGGTCGTTGCCGCTGCACTGATTCATGCGCCAGGGCCTCCCGCAGATAATTCACTTTGGTTTATTGCGCTATCTCTAATAGCACCCGAGATATCACCAGAGATAGATTGGATTTTTCCCTGACCCTGAGTGTCCGGCCCCATGAGACGGTGCCTTTCTCGGCCCCTGGTGGTCCGAGGTCGTTCCCGCTGCACAGATGCATGCGCCAGGGCCTCCTGCAGATAATTCACTTTGATTTATCGCGCTATCTTTAACAGCACCCGAGATATCACTAGATATATAATGGATTTTTCCCTGACCCTGACAGTCCGGCCCCATGAGACGGTGGTTTTCTCGGCCCCTGGTGATCCGAGGTCGTTCCCGCTGCACAGATGCATGCGCCAGGGCCTCCAGCAGATAATTCACTTTGATTTATCGCGCTATCTGTAATAGCACCCGGGAAAGCACCATATATATATTGGATTTTTACATGACGTTGGGTGACAGATACCGAAAATCTGTAATTTTCTCGGCCACTGGACATCCGAGGTAGTTCCTGCTTCACAGATTCATGCGCCAGGGCTTCCTGTAGATAATTCACTTTGATTTATTGCGCTATCTCTAATAGCACCCGAGATCTCACCATATATATATTGGATTTTTCCCTGACACTGACAGTCCGGCCCCATGTGACGGTGGTTTTCCCGGCCCCTGGTAGTCCGAGGTCGATAAGGCTGCACAGATTCATGCGCCAGGGCCTCCTACAGACAATGTACTATGATTTATTGCGCTTCCTGTAATAGCACCCGAGATATCACCAGATATATATTGGATTTTTCCCTGACCCTGGGTGTCCGGCCCCATGAGACGGTAGTTTTCTCGGCCCCTGGTGGTCCGAGGTCGTTCCCGCTGCACAGATTCATGCGCCAGGGCCTCCTACAGACAATGCACTTTGATTTATTGCGCTATCTGTAATAGCACCCGTGATATCACCACATATATATTGGACTTTTCTCTGACCCTGATTGTCCGACCCCATGAGACGGTGGTTTTCTCGGCCCCTGGTGGTCCGAGGTCGTTCCCGCTGCACATATTCATGCGCCAGGGCCTCCTGCAGATAATTCACTTTGATTTATCGCGCTATCTGTAATAGCACCCGGGAAGGCACCATATATATATTGGATTTTTACATGATGTTGGGTGACAGATACCGAAAATCTGTCATTTTCTCGGCCCCTGGACATCCGAGGTAGTTCCTGCTTTACAGATTCATGCGCCAGGGCTTCCTGCGGACAATGCACTTTGATTTATTGCGCTATCTGTAATAGCACCCGAGTTATCACCAGAGATGTAATGGATTTTTCCTTGACCCTGACAGTCCGGCCCCATGTGTCGATGGTTCTCTCGGTCCCTCGTGGTCCGAGGTCGATCCCGCTGCACAGATTCATGCGCCAGGGCAGCCTGCAGATAATTCACTTTGATTTATTGCGCTATCTCTAATAGCACCCGAGATCTCACCATATATATATTGGATTTTTCCCTGACCCTGACAGTCCGGCCCCATGTGACGGTGGTGTTCTCGGCCCCTGGTGGACCGAGGTCGTTCCCGCTGCACAGATTCATGCGCCAGGTCCTCCTACAGACAATTCACTTTGATTTTTTGCGCTATCTGTAATAGCACCCGAGATATCACCACATATATATTGGATTTTTCCCTGTCCCTGAGTGTCCGACCCCATGAGACGGTGGTTTTCTCGGCCCCTGGTGGTCCGAGGTCGTTGCCGCTGCACTGATTCATGCGCCAGGGCCTCCCGCAGATAATTCACTTTGGTTTATTGCGCTATCTGTAATAGCACCCGAGTTATCACCAGAGATGTAATGGATTTTTCCTTGACCCTGACAGTCCAGCCCCATGTGTCGATGGTTCTCTCGGTCCCTCGTGGACCGAGGTCGATTCCGCTGCACAGATTCATGCGCGAGGGCAGCCTGCAGATAATTCACTTTGATTTATTGCGCTATCTCTAATAGCACCCGAGATCTCACCATATATATATTGGATTTTTCCCTGACCCTGACAGTCCGGCCCCATGTGACGGTGGTTTTCCCGGCCCCTGGTAGTCCGAGGTCGATAACGCTGCACAGATTCATGCGCCAGGGCCTCCTACAGACAATGTACTATGATTTATTGCGCTTCCTGTAATAGCACCCAAGATATCACCAGATATATATTGGATTTTTCCCTGACCCTGGGTGTCCGGCCCCATGAGACGGTAGTTTTCTCGGCCCCTGGTGGTCCGAGGTCGTTCCCGCTGCACAGATTCATGCGCCAGGGCCTCCTACAGACAATGCACTTTGATTTATTGCTCTATCTGTAATAGCACCCGTGATATCACCACATATATATTGGACTTATCCCTGACCCTGAGTGTCAGACCCCATGAGACGGTGGTTTTCTCGGCCCCTGGTGGTCCGACGTCGTTCCCGCTGCAAAGATTCATGCGCCAGGGCCTCCTGCAGACAATGCACTTTGGTTTATTGCGCTATCTCTAATAGCACCCGAGATATCGCCATATATTGGATTTTTCCCTGACCCTGAGTGTCCGACCCCATGAGACGGCGGTTTTCTCGGCCCCTGGTGTTCCGAGGTCGTTCCCGCTGCACATATTCATGCGCCAGGGCCTACTGCAGATAATTCACTTTGTTTTAGTGCGCTATCTGTAAGAGCACCCGAGATATCATCAGATACATATTGAATTTTTCCCCGACCCTGAGTGTCCGGCCCCATGAGACGGTGGTTTTCTCGGCCCCTGGTGGTCCGAGGTCGTTCCCGCTGCACAGATTCATGCGCCAGGGCCTCCTGCAAACAATGCACATTGGTTTATTGCGCTATCTCTAATCGCACCCGAGATATCACCAGATATATATTGGATTTTTCCCTGACCCTGAGTGTCCGGCCCCATGAGACTGTAGTTTTCTCGGCCCCTGGTGTTCCGAGGTCGTTCCCGCTACACAGATTCATGCGCCAGGGCCTCCTACAGACAATGCACTTTGATTTATTGCATTATCTGTAATAGCACCCGTGATGTCACCACATATATATTGGACTTTTCCCAGACCCTGAGTGTCCGACCCCATGAGACGGTGGTTTTCTCGGCCCCTGGTGGTCCGAGGTCGTTCCCGCTGCACAGATTCATGCGCCAGGGCCTCCTGCAGACAATGCACTTTGGTTTATTGCGCTATCTCTAATAGCACCCGAGATATCACCAGATATATATTGGATTTTTCCCTGACCCTGAGTGTCCGGCCCCATGACACGGTAGTTTTCTCGGCCCCTGGTGGTCCGAAGTCGTTCCCGCTGCTCAGATTCATGCGCCAGGGCCTCCTACAGACAATGCACTTTGATTTATTGCGCGATCTGTAATAGCACCCGAGATATCACCAGATATATATTGGATTTTCCCCTGACCCTGACAGTCAGGCCCCATGAGACGGTGGTTTTCTCGGCCCCTAGTGGTCCGAGGTCGATCCCGCTACACAGATTCATGCGCCAGGGCCTCCTACAGACAATGCACTTTGATTTATTGCGCTATCTCTAATAGCACCCGAGATATCACTAGATATATATTGGATTTTTCCCTGACCCTGAGTGTCCGACCCCATGAGACGGTGGTTTTCTCGGCCCCTGGTGGTCCGAGGTCGTTCCCGCTGCACAGATTCATGCGCCAGGGCCTCCTGCAGATAATTCACTTTGGTTTATTGCGCTATCTCTTATAGCACCCGAGATATCACCAGATATATATTGGATTTTTCCCTGATCCTGAGTGTCCGGCCCCATGAGACGGTAGTTTTCTCGGCCCCTGGTGGTCCGAGGTCGTTCCCTCTGCACAGATTCATGCACCAAGGCCTCCTACAGACAATGCACTTTGATTTATTGCGCTATCTGTAATAGCACCCGAGAAATCACCAGACATATATTGGATTTTTCCCTGACCCTGAGTGTCCGACCACATGAGACGGTGGTTTTCTCGGCCCCTGGTGGTCCGAGGTCGTTCCCGCTGCACAGATTCATGCGCCAGGGCCTCCTGCAGATAATTCACTTTGGTTTATAGCGCTATCTCTAATAGCACCCGAGATATCACCAGATATATATTGGATTTTTCCCTGTCCCTGAGTGTCCAGCCCCATGTGTCGGTGGTTTTCTCGCTCCCTGTTGATCCGAGGTCGTTCCCGCTGCACAGATTCATGCGCCAGGGCCTCCTACAGACAATGCACTTTAGTTTATTGCGCTATCTGTAATGCTACCCGAGAAAGCACCATATATATGCTGGATTTTTACATGACCTTGGGTGACGGACACCGAAAATCTGTTATTTTCTCGGCCCCTGGTGGTCCGAGGTCGTTCCCGCTGCACAGATTCATGCGCCAGGGCCCCCTGCAGATGATTCACTTTGGTTTAGTGCGCTATCTGTAAGAGCACCCGAGATATCACCAGATATATATTGGATTTTTCCCTGACCCTGAGTGTCCGACCCCATGAGACGGTGGTTTTCTCGGCCCCTGGTGGTCCGAGCTCGTTCCCGCTGCACAGATTCATGCACCGAGGCCCCCTGCAGATAATTCACTTTGTTTTAGTGCGCTATCTGTAAGAGCACCCGAGATATCACCAGATATATACTGACCTTTTCCCCGACCCTGAGTGTCCGGCCCCATGTGTCGGTGGTTTTCTCGGCGCCTGGTGGTCCGAGGTCGATCCAGCTGCACAGATTCATGCGCCAGGGCCCCCTGCAGATGATTCACTTTGGTTTAGTGCGCTATCTGTAAGAGCACCCGAGATATCACCAGATATATATTGGATTTTTCCATGACCCTGAGTGTCCGGCCCCATGAGACGGTAGTTTTCTCGGCCCCTGGTGGTCCGAGGTCGATCCCGCTGCACAGATTCATGCGCCAGGGCTTCCTACAGACAAGGCACTTTGATTTATTGCGCTATCTGTAATGGCACCCGAGATATCACCCGTTATATATTGGATTTTTCCCTGACCCTGACAGTTAGGCCCCATGAGACAGTTATTTTCTCGGCCCCTGGTTGTCCGAGGTCGTTCCCGCTGCACAGATTCATGCGCCAGAGCCTCCTGCAGACAATGCACTTTGGTTTATTGCGCTATCTCTAATAGCACCCGAGATATCACCAGATATATATTGGATTTTTCCATGACCCTGAGTGTCCGGCCCCATGAGACGGTAGTTTTCTCGGCCCCTGGTGGTCCGAGGTCGTTCCCGCTGCACAGACTGATGCGCCAGGGCTTCCTACAGACAATACACTTTGATTTATTGCGCTATCTGTAATGGCACCCGAGATATCACCCGATATATAATGGATTTTTCCCTGACCCTGACAGTCCGGCCCCATGAGACGGTGATTTTCTCGGCCCCCGGTGGTCCGAGTTTGTTCCCGCTGCACAGATTCATGCGCCCGGGCCTCCTGCAGATAATTCACTTTGGTTTATAGCGCTATCTCTAATAGCACCCGAGATATCACCAGATATATATTGAATTTTTCCCCGACCCTGAGTGTCCGGCCCCATGTGTCGGTGGTTTTCTCGCTCCCTGTTGATCCGAGGTCGTTCCCGCTGCACACATTCATGCGCCAGGGCCTCCTACAGACAATGCACTTTGGTTTATTGCGCTATCTGTAATGGCACCCGAGAAAGCACCATATATATGCTGGATTTTTACATGACTTTGGGTGACGGACACCGAAAATCTGTTATTTTCTCGGCCCCTGGTGGTCCGAGGTCGTTCCCGCTGCACAGATTCATGCGCCAGGGCCCCCTGCAGATGATTCACTTTGGTTTAGTGCGCTATCTGTAAGAGCACCCGAGATATCACCAGATATATATTGGATTTTTCCCTGACCCTGAGTGTCCGACCCCATGAGACGGTGGTTTTCTCCGCCCCTGGTGGTCCGAGCTCGTTCCCGCTACACAGATTCATGCGCCAGGGCCTCCTGCAGACAATGCACTTTGGTTTATTGCGCTATCTCTAATAGCACCCGAGATATCACCAGATATATACTGACCTTTTCCCCGACCCTGAGTGTCCGGCCCCATGTGTCGGTGGTTTTCTCGGCGCCTGATGGTACGAGGTCGATCCCGCTGCACAGATTCATGCGCCAGGGCCTCCTACAGACAATGCACTTTGATTTATTACTCTATCTCTAATAGCACCCGAGTTATCACCAGATATATATTGGATTTTTCCCTGACCCTGAGTGTCCGGCCCCATGAGACTAGTTTTCTCGGCCCCTGGTGGTCCGAGGTCGTTCCTGCTGCACAGCTGCATGCGCCAGGGCCTCCTACAGACAATTCACTTTGATTTTTTGCGCTATCTGTAATAGCACCCGAGATATCACAACATATATATTGGATTTTTCCCTGACCCTGAGTGTCCGTCCCCATGAGACGGTGGTTTTCTCGGCCCCTGGTGGTCCGAGGTCGTTCCCGCTACACAGATTCATGCGCCAGGGCCTCCTGCAGACAATGCACTTTGGATTATGGCGCTATCTCTAATAGCACCCGAGATATCACCAGATTTATATTGGATTTTTCCCTGACCCTGAGTGTCCGACCCCATGAGACGGTGGTTTTCTCGGCCCCTGGTGGTCAGAGGTCGTTCCCGCTGCACAGATTCATGCGCCAGGGCCTCCTACAGACAATGCACTTTGATTTATTCCGCTATCTCTAATAGCCCCCGAGATATCAACAGATGTATGCTGGATTTTTACATGACCTTGGGCGACGGATTCCGAATATCTGTAATTTTCTCGGCCCCTGGTGGTCCGAGCTCGTTCCCGCTGCACAGATTCATGCGCCGGGGCCCCCTGCAGATAATTCACTTTGTTTTAGTGCGGTATCTGTAAGAGCACCCGAGATATCACCAGATATATACTGAATTTTTCCCCGACCCTGAGTGTCCGGCCCCATGTGTCGGTGGTTTTCTCGGCGCGTGGTGGTCCGAGGTCGATCCCGCTGCACAGATTCATGCGCCAGGGCCTCCTACAGACAATGCACTTTGATTTATTCCGCTATCTGCAATAGCACCCGAGATATCACCAGATATATATTGGATTTTTCCCTGACCCTGACAGTCCGGCCCCATGAGACGGTGATTTTCTCGGCCCCTGGTGGTCCGAGGTCGTTCCCGCTGCACAGATTCATGCGCCAGGGCCTCCTGCAGACAATGCACTTTGGTTTATTGCGCTATCTCTAATAGCACCCGCGATATCACCCGATATATAATGGATTTTTCCCTGACCCTGACAGATCGACCCCATGAGACGGTGGTTTTCTCGGCCCCTGGTGGTCCGAGGTCGATCCCGCTGCACAGATACATGCGCCAGGGCCTCCTACAGATAATTCACTTTGGTTCATTGCGCTATCTCTTATAGCACCCGAGATATCACCAGATATATATTGGATTTTTCCCTGACCCTGAGTGTCCGACCCCATGAGACGGTGGTTTTCTCGGCCCCTGGTGGTCCGAGGTCGTTCCCGCTGCACAGATTCATGCGCCAGGGCCTGCTACAGACCATGCACTTTGATTTATCGCGCTATCTGTAATAGCACCCGAGATATCACCAGATATATGCTGGATTTTTACATGACCTTGGGTGACGGATTCCGAAAATCTGTAATTTTCTCGGCCCCTGGTGTTCCGAGGTCGTTTCTGCTGCTCAGATTCATGCGCCAGGGCCTCCTGCAGACAATTCACTTTGATTTATCGCGCTATCTGTAATAGCACCCGGGAAAGCACCATATATATATTGGATTTTTACATGACATTGGGTGACGGATACCGAAAATCTGTAATTTTCTCGGCCCCTGGTGTTCCGAAGTCGTTTCTGCTGCTCAGATTCATGCGCCAGGGCCTCCTGCAGACAATGCACTGTGGTTTATTGCGTCATCTCTAATAGCACCCGAGGTATCACCAGATATATATTGTATTTTTACCTGACCGTTAGTATCCGGACCCATCCGTTGGTGGTTTTCTCGGGCCCTGGTTGTCCGAGATCGTTCCCGCTGCAAAGATTCATGCGCCAGGGCTTCCTGCAGACAATGCACTTTGATTTATCGCGCAATCTGTATTAGCACCCGAGATATCACCAGATATATGCTGGATTTTTACATGACCATGGGTGACGGATTCCGAATATCTGTAATTTTCTCGGCCCCTGGTGATCCGAGGTCGATCCCGCTGCAGAGATTCATGCGCCAGGGCTTCCTGCAGATAATTCACTTTGGTTTATTGCGCTATGTCTAATAGCACCCGAGATATGACCAGATATATATTGGATTTTCCCCTGACCCTGAGTGTCCGGCCCCATGAGGCGGTGGATTTCTCGGCCCCTGGTGATCCAAGGTCGGTCCCGCTGCACAGATTCATGCGCCAGGGCATCCTGCAGATTATTCACTTTGGTTTATTGCGCTGTCTCTAATAGCACCCGAGATATCACCAGATATATATTGGACTTTTTCCCGACCCTGAGTGTCCGGCCCCATGAGACCGTGGCTTTCTCGGACACTGGTGGTCCGAGGTCGTTCCCGCTGCACATATTCATGCGCCAGGGCCTCCAGCAGATAATTCACTTTGATTTAATGCGCTATCTGTAATAGCACCCGTGATATCACCAGATATATATTGGATTTTCCCCTGACAATGAGTGTCCGGCCCCATGAGACTGTTGTTTTCTCGGCCCCTGGTGGTCCGAGGTCGTTCCTGCTGCACAGATTCATGCGCAAGGGCCTCCTACAGACAATGCACTTTGATTTATCGCATTATCTCTAATAGCACCCGAGATATCAACAGATATATATTGGATTTTTCCCTGACCCTGAGTGTCCGGCCCCATGAGACTAGCTTTCTCGGCCCCTGGTGGTCCGAGGTCGTTCCCGCTGCACAGCTACATGCGCCAGGGCCTCCTACAGACAATTCACTTTGATTTTTTGCGCTATCTGTAATAGCACCCGAGATATCAACAGATGTATGCTGGATTTTTACATGACCTTGGGCGACGGATTCCGAATATCTGTAATTTTCTCGGCCCCTGGTGGTCCGAGCTCGTTCCCGCTGCACAGATTCATGCGCCGGGGCCCCCTGCATATAATTCACTTTGTTTTAGTGCGGTATCTGTAAGAGCACCCGAGATATCACCAGATATATTCTGAATTTTTCCCCGACCCTGAGTGTCCGGCCCCATGTGTCGGTGGTTTTCTCGGCGCGTGGTGGTCCGAGGTCGATCCCGCTGCACAGATTCATGCGCCAGGGCCTCCTACAGACAATGCACTTTGATTTATTCCGCTATCTGTAATAGCACCCGAGATATCACCAGATATATATTGGATTTTTCCCTGACCCTGACAGTCCGGCCCCATGAGACGGTGATTTTCTCGGCCCCTGGTGGTCCGAGGTCGTTCCCGCTGCACAGATTCATGCGCCAGGGCCTCCTGCAGACAATGCACTTTGGTTTATTGCGCTATCTCTAATAGCACCCGCGATATCACCCGATATATAATGGATTTTTCCCTGACCCTGACAGATCGACCCCATGAGACGGTGGTTTTCTCGGCCCCTGGTGGTCCGAGGTCGATCCCGCTGCACAGATACATGCGCCAGGGCCTCCTACAGATAATTCACTTTGGTTCATTGCGCTATCTCTTATAGCACCCGAGATATCACCACATATATATTGGATTTTTCCCTGTCCCTGAGTGTCCGGCCCCATGTGTCGGTGGTTTTCTCGCTCCCTGTTGATCCGAGGTCGTTCCCGCTGCACAGATTCATGCGCCAGGGCCTCCTACAGACAATGCACTTTGGTTTATGGCGCTATCTCTAATAGCACCCGAGATATCATCAGATACATCCTGGATTTTTACATGAACTTGGGTGTCCGGCACCATGTGTCGGTGGTTTTCTCGGCCCCTGGTGGTCCGAGGTCGTTCCCGCTGCACAGATTCATGAGCCAGCGTCCCCTGCAGATAATACACTTTGGTTTATTGCGCTATCTCTAATAGCACCGGAGATATCACCAGTTATATATTGGATTTTTCCCTGACCCTGAGTGTCCGGCCCCATGAGACGGTGGTTTTCTCGGCCCCTGGTGGTCCGAGGTCGTTCCCGGTGCACAGATTCATGCGACAGGGCCTCCTGCAGATAATTCACTTTGGATTATTTCGCTATCTCTAATAGCACCCGAGATATCACCAGATATATATTGGATTTTCCCCTGACCCTGAGTGTCCGGCCCCATGAGACGGTGATTTTCTCGGCCCCTGGTTGTCCGAGGTCGTTCCAGAAGCACAGATTCATCCGCCAGGGCCTCCTGCAGATAATTCACTTTGGTTCATTGCGCTATCTCTAATAGCACCCGAGATATCACCAGATATATATTGGATTTTTCCCCGACCCTGAGTGTCTGGCCCCACGAGCCGGTGGTTTTCTCGGCACCTGGTGGTCCGAGGTCGTTCCCGCTGCACAGATTCATGCGCCAGCGTCCCCTTCAGATAATACACTTTGGTTTATTGCGCTATCTCTAATAGCACCCGAGATATCACCTGTTATATATTGGATTTTTCCCTGACCCTAAGTGTCCGGCCCAATGAGACGGTGGTTTTCTCGGTCCCTGGTGGTCAGAGGTCGTTCCCGCTGCACAGATGCATGCGCCAGGGCCTCCTGCAGATAATTCACTTTGGTTTATTGCGCTATCTCTAATAGCACCCTAGATATCACCAGATATATATTGGATTTTCCCCTGTCCCTGAGTGACCGGCCCCATGAGACGGTGGTTTTCTCGGCCCCTGGTGGTCCGAGGTCGTTCCCGCTGCACAAGTTCATGCGCCTGGGCCCCCTGCAGATAATTCACTTTGGTTTAGTACGCTATCTGTAAGAGCACCCGAGATATCACCAGATATATATTGGATTTTTCCCTGACCCTGAGTGTCCGGCCCCGTGTGTCGATGGTTTACTCGGCCCCTGCTGGTCCGAGGTCGATCCCGCTGCACAGATTCATGCGCCAGGGCCTCCTGCAGACAATGCAATTTGGTTTATTGCGCTATCTCTAATACCACCAGAGATAACACCAGATATATATTGGATTTTTCCCCGACCCTGAGTGTCCGGCCCCATGAGACGGTGGTTTTCTCGGCCCCTTGTGGTCCGAGGTCGTTCCCGCTGCACAGATTCATGCGCCAGGGCCTCCTACAGACAATGCACTTTGGTTTATGGCGCTATCTCTAATAGCACCCGAGATATCATCAGATACATCCTGGATTTTTATATGACCTTGGGTGTCCGGCACCATGTGTCGGTGTTTTTCCCGGCCCCCGGTGGTCCGAGTTTGTTGCCGCTGCACAGATTCATGCGCCCGGGCCCCCTGCAGATAATTCACTTTGGTTTAGTGCGCTATCTGTAATAGCACCCGGGAAAGCACCATATATATATTGGATTTTTACATGACATTGGGTGACGGATACCGAAAATCTGTAATTTTCTCGGCCCCTGGTGTTCCGAAGTCGTTTCTGCTGCTCAGATTCATGCGCCAGGGCATCCTGCAGATAATTCACTTTGGTTTATTGCGCTATGTCTAATAGCACCCGAGATATCACCAGATATATATTGGATTTTCCCCTGACCCTGAGTGTCCGGCCCCATGAGACGGTGGTTTTCTCGGCCCCTGGTGGTCCGAGGTCGTTCCTGCTACACAGATTCATTCGCCAGGGCCTCTCGCAGACAAAGCACTTTGATTTATCGCGCTATCTGTAATAGCACCCGAGATATCACCAGATATATATTGGATTTTCCCCTGACCCTGAGTGTCCGGGCCCATGAGACTGTGGTTTTCTCGGCCCCTGGTGGTCCGAGGTCGTACGCGCAGCACAGGTTCATGCGCCAGGGCCTCCTACAGACAATGCACTTTGATTTATTGCGCTATCTCTAATAGCACCTGAGATATCACCTGATATATATTGGATTGTTCCCTGACCCTGAGTGTCCGGCCCCATGTGTCGGTGGTTTTCTCGGACCCTGGTGGTCCGAGGTCGATCCCGCTGCGCAGATTCATGCGCCAGGCACTCCTGCAGATAATGCACTTTGATTTATTGCGCTATCTGTAATAGCACCCGAGATATCACCAGATATATATTGGATTTTCCCCTGACCATGTGTGTCCGGCCCCATGAGACTGTGGTTTTCTCGGCCCCTGGTGGTCCGAGATCGTTCCCGCTGCACAGATTCATGCGCCAGGGAATGCTACAGACAATGCAGATTGATTTATCGCGCTATCTGTAATAGCACCCGAGATGTCACCAGATATATGCTGGATTTTTTCATGACCATGGGTGACGGATACCGAGCATCTGTAATTTTCTCGGCCCCTGGCGGTCCGAGGTCGTTCCTGCTACCCAGATTCATGCGCCAGGGCCTGCTACAGACCATGCACTTTGATTTATCGCGCTATCTGTAATAGCACCTGAGATATCACCTGATATATGCTGGATTTTTACATGACCTTGGGTGACGGATACCGAACATCTGTAATTTTCTCAGCCCCTGGTGGTCCGAGGTCGTTCCTGCTGCCCAGATTCATGCGCAAGGGCCTGATACGGACAATGCACTTTGGTTCATTGCGCTATCTCTAATAGCACCCGAGATATCACCAGATATATATTGGATTTTTCCCCGACCCTGAGTGTCTGGCCCCACGTGCCGGCGGTTTTCTCGGCCCCTGGTGGTCCGAGGTCGTTCCCGCTGCACAAGTTCATGCGCCTGGGCCCCCTGCAGATAATTCACTTTGGTTTAGTACGCTATCTGTAAGAGCACCCGAGATATCACCAGATATATATTGGATTTTTCCCTGACCCTGAGTGTCCGGCCCCGTGTGTCGATGGTTTACTCGGCCCCTGCTGGTCCGAGGTCGATCCCGCTGCACAGATTCATGCGCCAGGGCCTCCTGCAGACAATGCAATTTGGTTTATTGCGCTATCTCTAATACCACCAGAGATAACACCAGATATATATTGGATTTTTCCCCGACCCTGAGTGTCCGGCCCCATGAGACGGTGGTTTTCTCGGCCCCTTGTGGTCCGAGGTCGTTCCCGCTGCACAGATTCATGCGCCAGGGCCTCCTACAGACAATGCACTTTGGTTTATGGCGCTATCTCTAATAGCACCCGAGATATCATCAGATACATCCTGGATTTTTATATGACCTTGGGTGTCCGGCACCATGTGTCGGTGTTTTTCCCGGCCCCCGGTGGTCCGAGTTTGTTGCCGCTGCACAGATTCATGCGCCCGGGCCCCCTGCAGATAATTCACTTTGGTTTAGTGCGCTATCTGTAATAGCACCCGGGAAAGCACCATATATATATTGGATTTTTACATGACATTGGGTGACGGATACCGAAAATCTGTAATTTTCTCGGCCCCTGGTGTTCCGAAGTCGTTTCTGCTGCTCAGATTCATGCGCCAGGGCATCCTGCAGATAATTCACTTTGGTTTATTGCGCTATGTCTAATAGCACCCGAGATATCACCAGATATATATTGGATTTTCCCCTGACCCTGAGTGTCCGGCCCCATGAGACGGTGGTTTTCTCGGCCCCTGGTGGTCCGAGGTCGTTCCTGCTACACAGATTCATTCGCCAGGGCCTCTCGCAGACAAAGCACTTTGATTTATCGCGCTATCTGTAATAGCACCCGAGATATCACCAGATATATATTGGATTTTCCCCTGACCCTGAGTGTCCGGGCCCATGAGACTGTGGTTTTCTCGGCCCCTGGTGGTCCGAGGTCGTACGCGCAGCACAGGTTCATGCGCCAGGGCCTCCTACAGACAATGCACTTTGATTTATTGCGCTATCTCTAATAGCACCTGAGATATCACCTGATATATATTGGATTGTTCCCTGACCCTGAGTGTCCGGCCCCATGTGTCGGTGGTTTTCTCGGACCCTGGTGGTCCGAGGTCGATCCCGCTGCGCAGATTCATGCGCCAGGCACTCCTGCAGATAATGCACTTTGATTTATTGCGCTATCTGTAATAGCACCCGAGATATCACCAGATATATATTGGATTTTCCCCTGACCATGTGTGTCCGGCCCCATGAGACTGTGGTTTTCTCGGCCCCTGGTGGTCCGAGATCGTTCCCGCTGCACAGATTCATGCGCCAGGGAATGCTACAGACAATGCAGATTGATTTATCGCGCTATCTGTAATAGCACCCGAGATGTCACCAGATATATGCTGGATTTTTTCATGACCATGGGTGACGGATACCGAGCATCTGTAATTTTCTCGGCCCCTGGCGGTCCGAGGTCGTTCCTGCTACCCAGATTCATGCGCCAGGGCCTGCTACAGACCATGCACTTTGATTTATCGCGCTATCTGTAATAGCACCCGAGATATCACCTGATATATGCTGGATTTTTACATGACCTTGGGTGACGGATACCGAACATCTGTAATTTTCTCAGCCCCTGGTGGTCCGAGGTCGTTCCTGCTGCCCAGATTCATGCGCAAGGGCCTGATACGGACAATGCACTTTGGTTCATTGCGCTATCTCTAATAGCACCCGAGATATCACCAGATATATATTGGATTTTTCCCCGACCCTGAGTGTCTGGCCCCACGTGCCGGCGGTTTTCTCGGCCCCTGGTGGTCCGAGGTCGTTCCCGGTGCACAGATTCATGCGACAGGGCCTCCTGCAGATAATTCACTTTGGATTATTTCGCTATCTCTAATAGCACCCGAGATATCACCAGATATATATTGGATTTTCCCCTGACCCTGAGTGTCCGGCCCCATGAGACGGTGATTTTCTCGGCCCCTGGTTGTCCGAGGTCGTTCCAGAAGCACAGATTCATCCGCCAGGGCCTCCTGCAGATAATTCACTTTGGTTCATTGCGCTATCTCTAATAGCACCCGAGATATCACCAGATATATATTGGATTTTTCCCCGACCCTGAGTGTCTGGCCCCACGAGCCGGTGGTTTTCTCGGCACCTGGTGGTCCGAGGTCGTTCCCGCTGCACAGATTCATGCGCCAGCGTCCCCTTCAGATAATACACTTTGGTTTATTGCGCTATCTCTAATAGCACCCGAGATATCACCTGTTATATATTGGATTTTTCCCTGACCCTAAGTGTCCGGCCCAATGAGACGGTGGTTTTCTCGGTCCCTGGTGGTCAGAGGTCGTTCCCGCTGCACAGATGCATGCGCCAGGGCCTCCTGCAGATAATTCACTTTGGTTTATTGCGCTATCTCTAATAGCACCCTAGATATCACCAGATATATATTGGATTTTCCCCTGTCCCTGAGTGACCGGCCCCATGAGACGGTGGTTTTCTCGGCCCCTGGTGGTCCGAGGTCGTTCCCGCTGCACAAGTTCATGCGCCTGGGCCCCCTGCAGATAATTCACTTTGGTTTAGTACGCTATCTGTAAGAGCACCCGAGATATCACCAGATATATATTGGATTTTTCCCTGACCCTGAGTGTCCGGCCCCGTGTGTCGATGGTTTACTCGGCCCCTGCTGGTCCGAGGTCGATCCCGCTGCACAGATTCATGCGCCAGGGCCTCCTGCAGACAATGCAATTTGGTTTATTGCGCTATCTCTAATACCACCAGAGATAACACCAGATATATATTGGATTTTTCCCCGACCCTGAGTGTCCGGCCCCATGAGACGGTGGTTTTCTCGGCCCCTTGTGGTCCGAGGTCGTTCCCGCTGCACAGATTCATGCGCCAGGGCCTCCTACAGACAATGCACTTTGGTTTATGGCGCTATCTCTAATAGCACCCGAGATATCATCAGATACATCCTGGATTTTTATATGACCTTGGGTGTCCGGCACCATGTGTCGGTGTTTTTCCCGGCCCCCGGTGGTCCGAGTTTGTTGCCGCTGCACAGATTCATGCGCCCGGGCCCCCTGCAGATAATTCACTTTGGTTTAGTGCGCTATCTGTAATAGCACCCGGGAAAGCACCATATATATATTGGATTTTTACATGACATTGGGTGACGGATACCGAAAATATGTAATTTTCTCGGCCCCTGGTGTTCCGAAGTCGTTTCTGCTGCTCAGATTCATGCGCCAGGGCATCCTGCAGATAATTCACTTTGGTTTATTGCGCTATGTCTAATAGCACCCGAGATATCACCAGATATATATTGGATTTTCCCCTGACCCTGAGTGTCCGGCCCCATGAGACGGTGGTTTTCTCGGCCCCTGGTGGTCCGAGGTCGTTCCTGCTACACAGATTCATTCGCCAGGGCCTCTCGCAGACAAAGCACTTTGATTTATCGCGCTATCTGTAATAGCACCCGAGATATCACCAGATATATATTGGATTTTCCCCTGACCCTGAGTGTCCGGGCCCATGAGACTGTGGTTTTCTCGGCCCCTGGTGGTCCGAGGTCGTACGCGCAGCACAGGTTCATGCGCCAGGGCCTCCTACAGACAATGCACTTTGATTTATTGCGCTATCTCTAATAGCACCTGAGATATCACCTGATATATATTGGATTGTTCCCTGACCCTGAGTGTCCGGCCCCATGTGTCGGTGGTTTTCTCGGACCCTGGTGGTCCGAGGTCGATCCCGCTGCGCAGATTCATGCGCCAGGCACTCCTGCAGATAATGCACTTTGATTTATTGCGCTATCTGTAATAGCACCCGAGATATCACCAGATATATATTGGATTTTCCCCTGACCATGTGTGTCCGGCCCCATGAGACTGTGGTTTTCTCGGCCCCTGGTGGTCCGAGATCGTTCCCGCTGCACAGATTCATGCGCCAGGGAATGCTACAGACAATGCAGATTGATTTATCGCGCTATCTGTAATAGCACCCGAGATGTCACCAGATATATGCTGGATTTTTTCATGACCATGGGTGACGGATACCGAGCATCTGTAATTTTCTCGGCCCCTGGCGGTCCGAGGTCGTTCCTGCTACCCAGATTCATGCGCCAGGGCCTGCTACAGACCATGCACTTTGATTTATCGCGCTATCTGTAATAGCACCCGAGATATCACCTGATATATGCTGGATTTTTACATGACCTTGGGTGACGGATACCGAACATCTGTAATTTTCTCAGCCCCTGGTGGTCCGAGGTCGTTCCTGCTGCCCAGATTCATGCGCAAGGGCCTGATACGGACAATGCACTTTGGTTCATTGCGCTATCTCTAATAGCACCCGAGATATCACCAGATATATATTGGATTTTTCCCCGACCCTGAGTGTCTGGCCCCACGTGCCGGCGGTTTTCTCGGCCCCTGGTGGTCCGAGGTCGTTCCCGCTGCACAGATTCATGAGCCAGCGTCCCCTGCAGATAATACACTTTGGTTTATTGCGCTATCTCTAATAGCACCGGAGATATCACCAGTTATATATTGGATTTTTCCCTGACCCTGAGTGTCCGGCCCCATGAGACGGTGGTTTTCTCGGCCCCTGGTGGTCCGAGGTCGTTCCCGGTGCACAGATTCATGCGACAGGGCCTCCTGCAGATAATTCACTTTGGATTATTTCGCTATCTCTAATAGCACCCGAGATATCACCAGATATATATTGGATTTTCCCCTGACCCTGAGTGTCCGGCCCCATGAGACGGTGATTTTCTCGGCCCCTGGTTGTCCGAGGTCGTTCCAGCTGCACAGATTCATCCGCCAGGGCCTCCTGCAGATAATTCACTTTGGTTCATTGCGCTATCTGTAATAGCACCCGAGATATCACCAGATATATATTGGATTTTTCCCCGACCCTGAGTGTCTGGCCCCACGAGCCGGTGGTTTTCTCGGCACCTGGTGGTCCGAGGTCGTTCCCGCTGCACAGATTCATGCGCCAGCGTCCCCTTCAGATAATACACTTTGGTTTATTGCGCTATCTCTAATAGCACCCGAGATATCACCTGTTATATATTGGATTTTTCCCTGACCCTGAGTGTCCGGCCCAATGAGACGGTGGTTTTCTCGGTCCCTGGTGGTCAGAGGTCGTTCCCGCTGCACAGATGCATGCGCCAGGGCCTCCTGCAGATAATTCACTTTGGTTTATTGTGCTATCTCTAATAGCACCCTAGATATCACCAGATATATATTGGATTTTCCCCTGTCCCTGAGTGACCGGCCCCATGAGACGGTGGTTTTCTCGGCCCCTGGTGCTCCGAGGTCGTTCCCGCTGCGCAGATTCATGCGGCAGGGCCCCCTGCAGATAATTCACTTTTGTTTATTGCGCTATCTCTAATAGCACCCGAGATATCACCAGATATATATTGGATTTTCCCCTGACCCTGAGTGTCCGAGCCCATGAGACTGTGGTTTTCTCGGCCCCTGGTGGTCCGAGATCGTACCCGCTGCACAGGTTCATGCGCCAGGGCCTCCTACAGACAATGCACTTTGATTTATTGCGCTATCTCTAATAGCACCCTAGATATCACCAGATATATATTGGATTTTCCCCTGTCCCTGAGTGTCCGGCCCCATGTGACGGTGGTTTTCTCGGCCCCTGGTGGTCCGATGTCGTCCCTGCTACACAGATTCATTCGCCAGGGCCTCTCGCAGACAAAGCACTTTGATTTATTGCGCTATCTGTAATAGCACCCGAGATATCACCAGATATATATTGGATTTTCCCCTGACCATGTGTGTCCGGCCCCATGAGACTGTGGTTTTCTCGGCCCCTGGTGGTCCGAGGTCGTTCCCGCTGCACAGATTCATGCGCCAGCGTCCCCTGCAGATAATACACTTTGGTTTATTGCGCTATCTCTAATAGCACCCGAGATATCACCTGATATATATTGGATTGTTCCCTGACCCTGAGTGTCCGACCCCATGAGACGGTGGTTTTCTCGGCCCTTGGTGGTCCGAGGTCGTTGCCGCTGCACTGATTCATGCGCCAGGGCCTCCCGCAGATAATTCACTTTGGTTTATTGAGCTATCTCTAATAGCACCCGAGAAAGCACCATATATATGCTGGATTTTTACATGACTTTGGGTGTCGGACACCGAAAATCTGTAAGTTTCTCGGCCCCTGGTGGTCAGAGGTCGTTCCCTATGCACAGATTCATGCGCCAGGGCCTCCTGCAGATAATTCACTTTGGTTTATTGCGCTATCTCTAATTTCCACTGAGATATCACCAGATATATATTGGATTTATCCCTGACGCTGAGTGTCCGGCCCCATGTGTCGGTGGTTTTCTCGGCCCCTGGTGGTCCGAGGTCGATCCCGCTGCACAGCTACATGCGCCAGGGCCTCCTACAGACAATTCACTTTGATTTTTTGCGCTATCTGTAATAGCACCCGAGATATCACCACATATATATTGGATTTTTCCCTGACCCTGAGTGTCCGTCCCCATGAGACGGTGGTTTTCTCGGCCCCTGGTGGTCCGAGGTCGTTCCCGCTACACAGATTCATGCGCCAGGGCCTCCTGCAGACAATGCACTTTGGATTATGGCGCTATCTCTAATAGCACCCGAGATATCACCAGATTTATATTGGATTTTTCCCTGACCCTGAGTGTCCGACCCCATGAGACGGTGGTTTTCTCGGCCCCTGGTGGTCAGAGGTCGTTCCCGCTGCACAGATTCATGCGCCAGGGCCTCCTACAGACAATGCACTTTGATTTATTCCGCTATCTCTAATAGCACCCGAGATATCAACAGATGTATGCTGGATTTTTACATGACCTTGGGCGACGGATTCCGAATATCTGTAATTTTCTCGGCCCCTGGTGGTCCGAGCTCGTTCCCGCTGCACAGATTCATGCGCCGGGGCCCCCTGCATATAATTCACTTTGTTTTAGTGCGGTATCTGTAAGAGCACCCGAGATATCACCAGATATATACTGAATTTTTCCCCGACCCTGAGTGTCCGGCCCCATGTGTCGGTGGTTTTCTCGGCGCGTGGTGGTCCGAGGTCGATCCCGCTGCACAGATTCATGCGCCAGGGCCTCCTACAGACAATGCACTTTGATTTATTCCGCTATCTGTAATAGCACCCGAGATATCACCAGATATATATTGGATTTTTCCCTGACCCTGACAGTCCGGCCCCATGAGACGGTGATTTTCTCGGCCCCTGGTGGTCCGAGGTCGTTCCCGCTGCACAGATTCATGCGCCAGGGCCTCCTGCAGACAATGCACTTTGGTTTATTGCGCTATCTCTAATAGCACCCGCGATATCACCCGATATATAATGGATTTTTCCCTGACCCTGACAGATCGACCCCATGAGACGGTGGTTTTCTCGGCCCCTGGTGGTCCGAGGTCGATCCCGCTGCACAGATACATGCGCCAGGGCCTCCTACAGATAATTCACTTTGGTTCATTGCGGTATCTCTTATAGCACCCGAGATATCACCACATATATATTGGATTTTTCCCTGTCCCTGAGTGTCCGGCCCCATGTGTCGGTGGTTTTCTCGCTCCCTGTTGATCCGAGGTCGTTCCCGCTGCACAGATTCATGCGCCAGGGCATCCTACAGACAATGCACTTTGGTTTATGGCGCTATCTCTAATAGCACCCGAGATATCATCAGATACATCCTGGATTTTTACATGAACTTGGGTGTCCGGCACCATGTGTCGGTGGTTTTCTCGGCCCCTGGTGGTCCGAGGTCGTTCCCGCTGCACAAGTTCATGCGCCTGGGCCCCCTGCAGATAATTCACTTTGGTTTAGTGCGCTATCTGTAAGAGCACCCGAGATATCACCAGATATATATTGGATTTTTCCCTGACCCTGAGTGTCCGGCCCCGTGTGTCGATGGTTTACTCGGCCCCTGCTGGTCCGAGGTCGATCCCGCTGCACAGATTCATGCGCCTGGGCCTCCTGCAGACAATGCAATTTGGTTTATTGCGCTATCTCTAATAGCACCGGAGATATCACCAGTTATATATTGGATTTTTCCCTGACCCTGAGTGTCCGGCCCCATGAGACGGTGGTTTTCTCGGCCCCTGGTGGTCCGAGGTCGTTCCCGGTGCACAGATTCATGCGACAGGGCCTCCTGCAGATAATTCACTTTGGATTATTTCGCTATCTCTAATAGCACCCGAGATATCACCAGATATATATTGGATTTTCCCCTGACCCTGAGTGTCCGGCCCCATGAGACGGTGATTTTCTCGGCCCCTGGTTGTCCGAGGTCGTTCCAGCTGCACAGATTCATGCGCCAGGGCCTCCTGCAGATAATTCACTTTGGATTATTGCGCTATCTCTAATAGCACCCGAGATATCACCAGATATATATTGGATTTTCTCCTGACCATGTGTGTCCCGCCCCATGAGACTGTGGTTTTCTCGGCCCCTGGTGGTCCGAGGTTGTTCCCGCTGCACACATTCATGCGCCATGGCCTGCTGCAGACAATTCACTTTGGTTTATTGCGCTATCACTAATAGCACCCGAGATATCAAAAGATATATATTGGATTTTCCCCTGACCCTGAGTGTCCGGCCCCATGAGACTGTGGTTTTCTCGGCCCCTGGTGGTCCGAGGTCGTTCCCGCTGCACAGGTTCATGCACCTGGGCCTCCTACAGACAATGCACTTTGATTTATTGCGCTATCTGTTATAGCACCCGAGATATCACCAGATATATATTGCATTTTTCCCTGACCCTGAGTGTCCGGCCCCATTAGACGGTGGTTTTCTCGGCCCCTGGTGGTCCGAGGTCGTTCCCGCTGCACAGGTTCATGCGCCTGGGCCTCCTGCAGACAATGCACTTTGGATTATTGCGCTATCTCCAATAGCACCCGACATATCACCAGATATATATTGGATTTTTCCCCGGCCCTGAGTGTTCGGCCCAATGAGACGGTGGTTTTCTCGGCCCCTGGTTGTCCGAGGTCGTTGCCGCTGCACAGATTCATGCGACAGGCCCTCCCGCAGACAATGCACTTTGATTTATTGCGCTATCTCTAATAGCACCCGGGATATCACCAGATTTATATTGGATTTTTCACTGACCCTGACAGTCCAGACCCATGAGACGGTGGTTTTCTCGGCCCCTGGTGGTCGGAGGTCGTTCCCGCTGCACAGAATCATGCGCCAGGGCTTCCTGCAGGCAATGCACTTTGATTTATCGCGCTATCTCTAATAGCACCCGAGATATCACCAGATATATATTGGTTTTTTCCCTGACCCTGAGTGTCCGGCCCCATGTGTCGGTGGTTTTCTCGGCCCATGGTGATCCGAGGTCGTTCCCGCTGCCCAGGTTCATGCGCCAGGGCCTCCTGCAGACAATGCACTTTGGATTATTGCGCTATCTCCAATAGCACCCGACATATCACCAGATATATATTGGATTTTTCCCCGGCCCTGAGTGTTCGGCCCAATGAGACGGTGGTTTTCTCGGCCCCTGGTTGTCCGAGGTCGTTGCCGCTGCACAGATTCATGCGACAGGCCCTCCCGCAGACAATGCACTTTGATTTATTGCGCTATCTCTAATAGCACCCGGGATATCACCAGATTTATATTGGATTTTTCACTGACCCTGACAGTCCGGACCCATGAGACGGTGGTTTTCTCGGCCCCTGGTGGTCGGAGGTCGTTCCCGCTGCACAGAATCATGCGCCAGGGCTTCCTGCAGGCAATGCACTTTGATTTATCGCGCTATCTCTAATAGCACCCGAGATATCACCAGATATATATTGGATTTTTCCCCGACCCTGAGTGTCCGGCCCCATGAGACGGTGGTTTTCTCGGCCCCTGGTGATCCGAGGTCGTTCCCGCTGCACACATTCATGCGCCAGGGCCTGCTGCAGACAATTCACTTTGGTTTATTGCGCTATCACTAATAGCACCCGCGATATCAAAAGATATATATTGGATTTTCCCCTGACCCTGAGTGTCCGGCCCCATGAGACTGTGGTTTTCTCGGCCCCTGGTGGTCCGAGGTCGTTCCCGCTGCACAGGTTCATGCGCCTGGGCCTCCTACAGACAATGCACTTTGATTTATTGCGCTATCTGTTATAGCACCCGAGATATCACCAGATATATATTGCATTTTTCCCTGACCCTGAGTGTCCGGCCCCATTAGACGGTGGTTTTCTCGGCCCCTGGTGGTCCGAGGTCGTTCCCGCTGCACAGGTTCATGCGCCTGGGCCTCCTACAGACAATGCACTTTGATTTATTGCGCTATCTGTTATAGCACCCGAGATATCACCAGATATATATTGCATTTTTCCCTGACCCTGAGTGTCCGGCCCCATTAGACGGTGGTTTTCTCGGCCCCTGGTGGTCCGAGGTCGTTCCCGCTGCACAGATGCATGCGCCAGGGCCTCCTGCCGATAATTCACTTTGGTTTATTGCGCTATCTCTAATAGCACCCGAGATATCACCAGATATATATTGGTTTTTTCCCTGACCCTGAGTGTCCGGCCCCATGTGTCGGTGATTTTCTCGGCCCATGGTGATCCGTGGTCGTTCCCGCTGCCCAGGTTCATGCGCCAGGGCCTCCTGCAGACAATGCACTTTGGATTATTGCGCTATCTCCAATAGCACCCGACATATCACCAGATATATATTGGATTTTTCCCCGGCCCTGAGTGTTCGGCCCAATGAGACGGTGGTTTTCTCGGCCCCTGGTTGTCCGAGGTCGTTGCCGCTGCACAGATTCATGCGACAGGCCCTCCCGCAGACAATGCACTTTGATTTATTGCGCTATCTCTAATAGCACCCGGGATATCACCAGATTTATATTGGATTTTTCACTGACCCTGACAGTCCGGACCCATGAGACGGTGGTTTTCTCGGCCCCTGGTGGTCGGAGGTCGTTCCCGCTGCACAGAATCATGCGCCAGGGCTTCCTGCAGGCAATGCACTTTGATTTATCGCGCTATCTCTAATAGCACCCGAGATATCACCAGATATATATTGGATTTTTCCCCGACCCTGAGTGTCCGGCCCCATGAGACGGTGGTTTTCTCGGCCCCTGGTGATCCGAGGTCGTTCCCGCTGCACACATTCATGCGCCAGGGCCTGCTGCAGACAATTCACATTGGTTTATTGCGCTATCTCTAATAGCACCCGTGATATCACCAGATATATATTGGATTTTCCCCTGACCCTGAGTGTCCGGCCCCATGAGATGGTGGTTTTCTCGGCCCCTGGTGGTCCGAGGTCGTTCCCGCTGCACAGGTTAAGCGCCTGGGCCTCCTACAGACAATGCAATTTGATTTATTGCGCTATCTGTTATAGCACCCGAGATATCACCAGATATATATTGCATTTTTCCCTGACCCTGAGTGTCCGGCCCCATTAGACGGTGGTTTTCTCGGCCCCTGGTGGTCCGAGGTCGTTCCCGCTGCACGGTCTCATTCGCCAGGTCCTCCCGCAGACAATGCACTTTGATTTATCGCGCTATCTGTTATACAACCCGAGAAAGCACCATATATATGCTGGATTTTTACATGACTTTGGGTGACGGATACCGAAAATCTGTAATTTTCTCGGCCCCTGGTGGTCCGATGTCGTTCCCGCTGCACAGATTCATGCGCCAGGGCCTCCTACAGTCAATGCACTTTGATTTATTGCGCTATCTCTAATAGCACCCGAGATATCACCAGATATATATTTGATTTTTCCCTGACCCTGAGTGTCCGGCCCCATGAGACGGTGGTTGTCTCGGCCTCTGGTGGTCCGAGGTCGTTCCCGCTACACAGATTCATGCGCCAGTACCTCCTGCAGATAATTCACTTTTGCTTATTGCGCTATCTGTAATCACACCCGAGATATCACCAGATATATATTGGATTTTCCCCTGAACCTGTGTGTCCGGCCCCATGAGACTGTGGTTTTCTCGGCCCCCGGTGGTCCGAGGTCGTTCCCGCTGCCCAGATTCATGCGCCAGGGCATCCTACAGACAATGCACTTTGATTTATTGCGCTATCTGTAATAGCACCCGAGAAAGCACCATATATATGCTGGATTTTTACATGACTTTGGGTGACGGATACCGAAAATCTGTAATTTTCTCGGCCCCTGGTGGTCGGATGTCGTTCCCGCTGCACAGATTCATGCGCCAGGGCCTCCTACAGACAATGCACTTTGATTTATTGCGCTATCTGTAATAGCACCCGAGATATCACCAGATATATATTGGATTTTTCACTGACCCTGAGTGTCTGGCCCCATGAGACGGTGGTTTTCTCGGCTCCTGGTGGTCCGAGGTCGTTCCCGCTGCAAACATTCATGCGCCCGGGCCTCCTGCAGATAATTCACTTTGGTTTATTGCGCTATCTCTAATAGCACCCGAGATATCACCAGATATATATTGCATTTTTCCCCGACTCTGAGTGTCCGGCCCCATGAGACTGTGGTTTTCTCGGCCCCTGGTGGTCCGAGGTCGTTCCCGCTGCCCAGATTGATGCGGCAGGGCCTCCTACACACAATGCACTTTGATTTATTGCGCTATCTCTAATAGCACCCGAGATATCACCAGATATATATTGGATTTTTCCCTGACCCTGAGTGTCCGGCCCCATGCGACGGTGGTTTTCTCGGCCCCTAGTGGTCCGAGGTCGCTCCCGCTGCACAGAATCATGCGCCAGGGCTTCCTACAGACAATGCACTTTGATTTATTGCGCTATCTGTAATAGCACCCGAGAAAGCTCCATATATATGCTTGATTTTTACATGACTTTGGATGACGGATACCGAAAATCTGTAATTTTCTCGGCCCCTGGTGGTCCGAGGTCGTTCCCGCTGCAGAGATGCATGCGCCAGGTGCTCCTGCAGATAATTCAGTTTCGTTTATTGCGCTATCTCTAATACCACCCGAGATATCACCAGATATATATTGGATTTTCCCCTGACCCTGAGTGTCCGGCCCCATGAGACGGTGGTTTCCTCGGCCCCTGGTTGCCCGAGGTCGTTGCCGCTGCACAGATTCATGCGCCAGGGTCTGCCGCAGACAATGCACTTTGATTGATCGCGTTATCTCGAAGAGCACCCGAGATATTACCAGATATATAATGGAGTTTTCCCTGACTCTGACAGTCCGGCCCCATGAGACGGTGGTTTTCTAGGCCCCTGGTGGTCCGAGGTCGTTCCCGCTGCACAGATTCATGCGCCCGGGCCTCCTGCAGATAATTCACTTTGATTTATTGCACTATCTCTAATAGCACTCGAGATATCACCAGAAATATATTGGACTTTTCCCCGATCCTGAGTGTCCGGCCCCATGAGACGGTGGTTTTCTCGGCTCCTGGTGGTCCGAGGTCGTTCCCGCTGCACACATTCATGCGCCAGGGCCTCCTGCAGATAATTCACTTTGGTTTATTGCGCTATCTCTAATAGCACTCGAGATATCACCAGATATATATTGGATTTTCCCCTGACACTGAGTGTCCGGCCCCATGAGAATGTGGTTTTCTCAGCCCCTGGTGGTCCGACGTCGTTCCCGCTGCCCAGATTCATGCGGCAGGGCCTCCTACAGACAATGCACTTTGATTCATTGCGCTATCTGTAATAGCACCCGAGATTTCACCAGATTTATATTTGATTTTTCCCTGGCCCTGAGTGTCCGGCCCCATGAGACGGTGGTTGTCTCGGCCCCTGGTGGTCCGAGGTCGTTCCCGCTACACAGATGCATGCGCCAGGGCTTCCTGCAGATAATTCACTTTGGTTTATTGCGCAGTCTCTAATAGCACGCGAGATATCACCAGATATATATTGGATTTTTCCCTGACCCTGAGTGTTCTGCCCCATGAGACGGTGGTTTTCTCGGCCCCTGGTGGTCCGAGGTCGTTCCCGCTGAACAGATTCATGCGCCAGGGCCCCCTGAAGATAATTCACTTTGGTTTATTGCGCTATCTCTAATAATACCCGAGATATCACCAGATATATATTGGATTTTCCCCTGACCCTGAGTGTCCGGCACCATGAGATTGTGGTTTTCACGGCCCCTGGTGGTCCGAGGTCGTTCCCGCTGCAGAGATGCATGCGACAGTGCCTCCTGCAGATAATTCACTTTGGTGTATTGCGCTATCTCTAATAGCACCCGAGATATCACCCGATATATATTGGATTTTCCCCTAACCCTGAGTTTCCGGCCCCATGAGACGGCGGTTTTCTCGGCCCCTGGTGGTCCGAGGTCGTTCCCGCTGCACAGATTCATTTGCCAGGGCCTCCTACAGACAATGCACTTTGATTTACTGCGCTATCTGTAATAGCACCCGAGATATCACCAGATATATATTGGATTTTCCCCTGACCCTGAGTGTCCGGCCCCATGAGACGGTGGTTTCCTCGGCCCCTGGTTGCCCGAGGTCGTTCCCGCGGCACAGATTCATGCGCCAGGGCCTCCTACAGACAATGCACTTTGATTTATTGCGCTATCTGTAATAGCACCCGAGATATCACCAGATACATATTGGATTTTTCCCTGACCCTGAGTGTCCGGCCCCATGAGACGGTGGTTTTCTCGGCCCCTGGTGGTCCGAGGTCGTACCCGCTGCACAGATTCATGCGCCAGGGCCTCCTGCAGACAATGCACTTTGATTTATTGCGCTATCTCTAATAGGACCCGAGATATCACCAGATATATATTGGATTTTACCCTGACCCTGAGTGTCCGGCCCCATGAGACGGTGGTTTTCTCGGCCCCTGGTGGTCCGAGGTCGTACCCGCTGCACAGATTCATGCGCCAGGGCCTCCTGCAGACAATGCACTTTGATTTATTGCGCTATCTCTAATAGGACCCGAGATATCACCAGATATATATTGGATTTTACCCTGACCCTGAGTGTCCGGCCCCATGAGACGGTGGTTTTCTCGGCCCCTGGTGGTCCGAGGTCGTTCCCGCTGCACAGATTCATGCGCCAGGGCCTCCTGCAAATAATTCACCATGGTTTATTGCGCTATCTGTAATAGCACCCGAGATATCACCAGATATATATTGGATTTTTCCCTGACCCTGAGTTTCCGGCCCCATGAGACGGTGGTTTTCTCAGGCCCTGGTGGTCCGAAGTCGTTCCCGCTGCCCAGATTCATGCGGCAGGGCCTCCTACAGACAATGCACTTTGATTCATTGCGCTATCTGTAATAGCACCCGAGATTTCACCAGATATATATTTGATTTTTCCCTGACCCTGAGTGTCCGGCCCCATGAGACGGTGGTTGTCTCGGCCCCTGGTGGTCCGAGGTCGTTCCCGCTACACAGATGCATGCGCCAGGGCTTCCTGCAGATAATTCACTTTGGTTTATTGCGCAGTCTCTAATGGCACGCGAGATATCACCAGATATATATTGGATTTTCCCCAGACCCTGAGTGTCCGGCCCCATGAGATGGTGGTTTTCTCGGCCCCTGGTGGTCCGAGGTCGTTCCCGCTGCACAGATTCATGCGCCAGGGCCGCCTACAGACAATGCACTTTGGTTTAATGCGCTATCTGTAATAGCACCCGAGATATCACCAGATATATGCTGGATTTTTACATGACCTTGGGTGACGAATTCCGAATATCTGTAATTTTCTCGGTCCCTGGTGGTCGGAGCTCGTTCCTGCTTCACAGATTCATGCGCCAGGGCTTCCTGCAGACAATGCAATTTGATTTATCGCGCTATCTGTAATAGAACCCGAGATATCACCAGATATATGCTGGATTTTTACATGACTTTGGATGACGGATACCGAAAATCTGTAAGTTTCTCGGCCCCTGGTGGTCCGAGGTCGTTACTGCTTCACAGATTCATGCGCCAGGGCATCCCGCAGACAATGCAGTTTGATTTATTGCCCTATTTCTAATAGCACCCGAGATATCACCAGATATATATTGGATTTTCCCCTGACCCTGAGTGTTCGGCCCCATGAGACGGTGGTTTTCTCGGCCCCTGGTGGTCCGAGGTCGTTCCCGCTGCACAGATGCATGCGCCAGGGCCTCGTGCAGATAATTCAGTTTCGTTTATTGCGGTATCTCTAATTGCACCCGACATATCACCAGATATATATTGGATTTTTCCCCGACCCTGAGTGACCGGCCCCATGAGACGGTGGTTTTCTCGGACCCTGGTGACCCGAGTTCGTTCCCGCTGCAGAGATTCATGCGCCAGGGCCTCCTGCAGATAATTCACCTTGGTTTATTGCGCTATCTCTAATAGCACCCGAGATATCACCAGATATATATTGGATTTTTCCCTGACTCTAAGTGTCCGTCCCCATGTGTCGGTGGTTTTCTCGGCCCCTGGCGGTCCGAGGTCGTTCCCGCTGCACAGATTCATGCGCCAGGGCCTCCTACAGACAATGCACTTTGATTTATTGCGCTATCTGTAATAGCACCCGAGATATCACCAGATATATATTGGATTTTTCCCTGACCCTGAGTGTCCGGCCCCATGAGACGGTGATTTTCTCGGCCCCTGGTGGCCCGAGGTCGTTCCCGCTGCACAGAATCATGCGACAGGGCCTCCTACAGACAATACACTTTGGTTTATTGCGCTATCTGTAATAGCACACGAGATATAACCAGAAATATATAGTATTTTACCCTGACCCTGAGTGTCCGGCCCCATGAGACGGTGGTTTTCTCGGCCCCTGGTGGTCCGATGTCGTTGCCGCTACACAGATTCATGCGCCAGGGCTTCCTGCAGACAATGCACTTTGATTTACCGCGCAATCTGCAATAGTACCCAAGATATCACCAGATATATGCTGGATTTTTACATGACCTTGGGTGACGGGTACCGAAAATCTGTAATTTTTTCGGCCCCTGATGGTCCGAGGTCGATCCCACTGCAGATTCACGCGCCAGGGCTTGCTGCAGACAATGAACTTTGATTTATCGCGCTATCTCTAAAAGCACCCTAGATATCACCAGATTTATGCCATATTAATCCCTGATCCAGAGTGTCCGGCCCCATGAGATTGTGGTTTTCACGGCCCCTGGTGGTCCGAGGTCGTTCCCGCTGCAGAGATGCATGCGACAGTGCCTCCTCCAGATAATTCACTTTGGTGTATTGCGCTATCTCTAATAGCACCCGAGATATCACCCGATATATATTGGATTTTCCCCTAACCCTGAGTGTCCGGCCCCATGAGACGTTGGTTTTCTCGGCCCCTGGTGGTCCGAGGTCGTTCCCGCTGCCCAGATTCATGCGCCATGGCATCCTACAGACAATGAACGTTGATTTATTGCGCTATCTGTAATAGCACCCGAGAAAGCACCAGATATATATTGGATTTTCCCCTGACACTGAGTGTCCGGCCCCATGAGAATGTGGTTTTCTCAGCCCCTGGTGGTCCGACGTCGTTCCCGCTGCCCAGATTCATGCGGCAGGGCCTCCTACAGACAATGCACTTTGATTCATTGCGCTATCTGTAATAGCACCCGAGATTTCACCAGATATATATTTGATTTTTCCCTGGCCCTGAGTGTCCGGCCCCATGAGACGGTGGTTGTCTCGGCCCCTGGTGGTCCGAGGTCGTTCCCGCTACACAGATGCATGCGCCAGGGCTTCCTGCAGATAATTCACTTTGGTTTATTGCGCAGTCTCTAATAGCACGCGAGATATCACCAGATATATATTGGATTTTTCCCTGACCCTGAGTGTTCTGCCCCATGAGACGGTGGTTTTCTCGGCCCCTGGTGGTCCGAGGTCGTTCCCGCTGAACAGATTCATGCGCCAGGGCCCCCTGAAGATAATTCACTTTGGTTTATTGCGCTATCTCTAATAATACCCGAGATATCACCAGATATATATTGGATTTTCCCCTGACCCTGAGTGTCCGGCACCATGAGATTGTGGTTTTCACGGCCCCTGGTGGTCCGAGGTCGTTCCCGCTGCAGAGATGCATGCGACAGTGCCTCCTGCAGATAATTCACTTTGGTGTATTGCGCTATCTCTAATAGCACCCGAGATATCACCCGATATATATTGGATTTTCCCCTAACCCTGAGTTTCCGGCCCCATGAGACGGTGGTTTTCTCAGGCCCTGGTGGTCCGAAGTCGTTCCCGCTGCCCAGATTCATGCGGCAGGGCCTCCTACAGACAATGCACTTTGATTCATTGCGCTATCTGTAATAGCACCCGAGATTTCACCAGATATATATTTGATTTTTCCCTGACCCTGAGTGTCCGGCCCCATGAGACGGTGGTTGTCTCGGCCCCTGGTGGTCCGAGGTCGTTCCCGCTACACAGATGCATGCGCCAGGGCTTCCTGCAGATAATTCACTTTGGTTTATTGCGCAGTCTCTAATGGCACGCGAGATATCACCAGATATATATTGGATTTTCCCCAGACCCTGAGTGTCCGGCCCCATGAGATGGCGGTTTTCTCGGCCCCTGGTGGTCCGAGGTCGTTCCCGCTGCACAGATTCATGCGCCAGGGCCGCCTACAGACAATGCACTTTGGTTTAATGCGCTATCTGTAATAGCACCCGAGATATCACCAGATATATGCTGGATTTTTACATGACCTTGGGTGACGAATTCCGAATATCTGTAATTTTCTCGGTCCCTGGTGGTCCGAGCTCGTTCCTGCTTCACAGATTCATGCGCCAGGGCTTCCTGCAGACAATGCAATTTGATTTATCGCGCTATCTGTAATAGAACCCGAGATATCACCAGATATATGCTGGATTTTTACATGACTTTGGATGACGGATACCGAAAATCTGTAAGTTTCTCGGCCCCTGGTGGTCCGAGGTCGTTACTGCTTCACAGATTCATGCGCCAGGGCATCCCGCAGACAATGCAGTTTGATTTATTGCCCTATTTCTAATAGCACCCGAGATATCACCAGATATATATTGGATTTTCCCCTGACCCTGAGTGTTCGGCCCCATGAGACGGTGGTTTTCTCGGCCCCTGGTGGTCCGAGGTCGTTCCCGCTGCACAGATGCATGCGCCAGGGCCTCGTGCAGATAATTCAGTTTCGTTTATTGCGGTATCTCTAATTGCACCCGACATATCACCAGATATATATTGGATTTTTCCCCGACCCTGAGTGACCGGCCCCATGAGACGGTGGTTTTCTCGGACCCTGGTGACCCGAGTTCGTTCCCGCTGCAGAGATTCATGCGCCAGGGCCTCCTGCAGATAATTCACTTTGGTTTATTGCGCTATCTCTAATAGCACCCGAGATATCACCAGATATATATTGGATTTTTCCCTGACTCTAAGTGTCCGTCCCCATGTGTCGGTGGTTTTCTCGGCCCCTGGCGGTCCGAGGTCGTTCCCGCTGCATAGATTCATGCGCCAGGGCCTCCTACAGACAATGCACTTTGATTTATTGCGCTATCTGTAATAGCACCCGAGATATCACCAGATATATATTGGATTTTTCCCTGACCCTGAGTGTCCGGCCCCATGAGACGGTGATTTTCTCGGCCCCTGGTGGCCCGAGGTCGTTCCCGCTGCACAGAATCATGCGACAGGGCCTCCTACAGACAATACACTTTGGTTTATTGCGCTATCTGTAATAGCACACGAGATATAACCAGAAATATATAGTATTTTACCCTGACCCTGAGTGTCCGGCCCCATGAGACGGTGGTTTTCTCGGCCCCTGGTGGTCCGATGTCGTTGCCGCTACACAGATTCATGCGCCATGGCATCCTACAGACAATGAACGTTGATTTATTGCGCTATCTGTAATAGCACCCGAGAAAGCACCAGATATATATTGGTTTTTTCCCTGACCCTGAGTGTCCGGCCCCATGTGTCGGTGATTTTCTCGGCCCATGGTGATCCGTGGTCGTTCCCGCTGCCCAGGTTCATGCGCCAGGGCTTCCTGCAGACAATGCACTTTGATTTACCGCGCAATCTGCAAT
>NW_027475284.1:90000-98295 GCF_051020985.1 Nomia melanderi | reverse complement strand
ACGTAAACGCCCGCCACCGATTGGTTTTGATCTAATAAAAGCGTTCCTACCATCTCTGGTCGGAACTCTGTTTTGCATGTATTAGCTCTAGAATTACCACAGTTATCCAAGTAAATGTGGGTACGATCTAAGGAACCATAACTGATTTAATGAGCCATTCGCGGTTTCACCTTAATACGGCATGTACTGAGACATGCATGGCTTAATCTTTGAGACAAGCATATGACTACTGGCAGGATCAACCAGGGAGCTTCGAGTAAATTTTCATCATACGAAGCAAAAATATGTATGTATATATATATCTTAGTCGCCGACTCTCTCCCCTTAAGAGTCGGATCGACGATACTTTTTCTCGTCTTTAAGACAGTTCTCTTTCTCCTCTCTCTTCTCTCTACTCTCTTCTCTCTTCTCTCTTCTCTTTCGAGTTGGTAAATTTCGCTCCACTATTAGATTACCAACTCCGCACGAATTACCACATGGGTATATCCGCGCATATACATCAGGAGGACCTCCAAAAATTTCAAACTCTCCCGTGTATCTCTCCGAGATCTTTTTAGAAGAAAAAGAATCTCGGATGTCACATCGACTTTCAGGTTTGTAAGCACGTATGCTCGAGCGCTCTCCATCGTGTAAGCACGGACATAACGCACGAAGTCCGAAGACCGCGTACGTTAACATGCTGGACATATCGAGAAAGCGCGAACCATGCTAGGCGTACCCATGTCGAGGCCCTCGCGTTAAAGATCATACTCTTCTTTTCGTTCTCTCTTCTTTGCCCAGAAATAATATATATTTTCTTATAATATATACCTCTTAGTTTATGTATTTCTCTCTTAGGACACCTCAATTTTATATGTATATATTATATTTCATTCGAACAATTTTTTGTTCGTCGCCCCTTTTTGTGTGTAGTATTTCGTTTGGTCTTTGCCATTAAATTTTTGTATACGAAAAATATATTTTCGCTCGGATAGAAAACCCCTTTTGGGTTTCTGAGAGTTGATGTGAGAGTCGTACAAGTATAACGAATATACGTTGTATCCAACCCAACATTCTGGGCTTACCACATAAGGGCCATTCGGTCTGAGACACCGACCCGTGGTCATGCTGTGTAGAGAAAAATTCGCAACGGAACGCGGTACAGAACAGTCGAGGAATGGACCTCGAGGAGCTGAACGACTGCTTCTCGACCGAGATCGTAGAATAGCCGCTCGCCCGCCGCTGCGCCGACCGGTCCGCTCGAACCGACGTGCTCTCTTATAGTAACCAAACGGGCGGCCGCGACGACCGCGGCGCCGGCCGCTCAGCACGGGCGCTTATGGTGGTAAACTGCCGCGCGTACAGACCAACCGGCCGGGCTGCTGGTACTTAGCCGCTGAAACTATGGTCGATTCGAACATATATTAACATACGATTTTTATTCGATAAATCGTTATTGTACATATTAAACGTTAGTTTCCACCGAAAGAAAAATTTTTAGAATTTTTTTTTTCCAAAAATTGCAAGAGTAAACTTTTTTAATATTCGATTTAAAAATTTTAAATGCTTAATCCTTACATTAAACTACTGGGAGAACTCAGAAATCATAATGAAAAAAATTACAAAAATTTATTTTTCTCAGAAACTCCGAAAAACAGAGTGGTCGAATCCGTGCAAGCCGGAATTTTTCTAAGTCCCCACGGTCAAGAGTAAACTTTTTTAATAAGCGTTTTAAAATTATTTCAATGTTTAATCCATGCGTAAACATGAAGTTTATTAACGTTTTTAACATTAAAAAAAATTACAAAAATTTATTTTTCGGAAAAAATGGAAAAAACCGATTCGTCGGAGCGAGGTGTCCTGCCGTGCGGTAATTCCAGCAGGCGAATCGGACTTCCCGAAATTTTTCTAAGTCCCACGGTCGACACCAACTTTTTTAATAAGCGTTTTAAAATTATTTCAATGTTTAATCCATGCGTAAACATGAAGTTTATTAACGTTTTTAACATTAAAAAAATTACAAAAATTTATTTTTCGGAAAAAAAGGAAAAAACCGATTCGGCGGAGCGAGGTGTCCAGCCCGTGCGGTAATTCCAGCAGGCGAATCGGACTTCCCGAAATTTTTCTAAGTCCCACGGTCGACACCAACTTTTTTAATAAGCGTTTTAAAATTATTTCAATGTTTAATCCATGCGTAAACATGATGTTTATTAACGTTTTCAACGTTAAAAAAAATTACAAAAATTTATTTTTCAAAAAAAATGGAAAAAACCGATTCGTCGGAGCGAGGTGTCCTGCCCGTGCGGTAATTCCAGCAGGCGAATCGGACTTCCGAAATTTTTCTAAGTCCCACGGTCGACACCAACTTTTTTAATAAGCGTTTTAAAATTATTTCAATGTTTAATCCATGCGTAAACATGAAGTTTATTAACGTTTTTAACATTAAAAAAAATTACAAAAATTTATTTTTCGGAAAAAATGGAAAAAACCGATTCGTCGGAGCGAGGTGTCCTGCCCGTGCGGTAATTCCAGCAGGCGAATCGGACTTCCCGAAATTTTTCTAAGTCCCACGGTCGACACCAACTTTTTTAATAAGCGTTTTTAAAATTATTTCAATGTTTAATCCATGCGTAAACATGAAGTTTATTAACGTTTTTAACATTAAAAAAAATTACAAAAATTTATTTTTCGGAAAAAAAGGAAAAAAACCGATTCGGCGGAGCGAGGTGTCCAGCCCGTGCGGTAATTCCAGCAGGCGAATCGGACTTCCCGAAATTTTTCTAAGTCCCCACGGTCGACACCAACTTTTTTAATAAGCGTTTTAAAATTATTTCAATGTTTAATCCATGCGTAAACATGATGTTTATTAACGTTTTCAACGTTAAAAAAAATTACAAAAATTTATTTTTCAAAAAAAATGGAAAAAACCGATTCGTCGGAGCGAGGTGTCCTGCCCGTGCGGTAATTCCAGCAGGCGAATCGGACTTCCCGAAATTTTTCTAAGTCCCACGGTCGACACCAACTTTTTTAATAAGCGTTTTAAAATTATTTCAATGTTTAATCCATGCGTAAACATGAAGTTTATTAACGTTTTTAACATTAAAAAAAATTACAAAAATTTATTTTTCGGAAAAAATGGAAAAAACCGATTCGTCGGAGCGAGGTGTCCTGCCCGTGCGGTAATTCCAGCAGGCGAATCGGACTTCCCGAAATTTTTCTAAGTCCCACGGTCGACACCAACTTTTTTAATAAGCGTTTTAAAATTATTTCAATGTTTAATCCATGCGTAAACATGAAGTTTATTAACGTTTTTAACATTAAAAAAAATTACAAAAATTTATTTTTCGGAAAAAAAGGAAAAAAACCGATTCGGCGGAGCGAGGTGTCCAGCCCGTGCGGTAATTCCAGCAGGCGAATCGGACTTCCCGAAATTTTTCTAAGTCCCACGGTCGACACCAACTTTTTTAATAAGCGTTTTAAAATTATTTCAATGTTTAATCCATGCGTAAACATGATGTTTATTAACGTTTTCAACGTTAAAAAAAATTACAAAAATTTATTTTCAAAAAAAATGGAAAAAACCGATTCGTCGGAGCGAGGTGTCCTGCCCGTGCGGTAATTCCAGCAGGCGAATCGGACTTCCCGAAATTTTTCTAAGTCCCACGGTCGACACCAACTTTTTTAATAAGTGTTTTAAAATTATTTCAATGTTTAATCCATGCGTAAACATGAAGTTTATTAACGTTTTTAACATTAAAAAAAATTACAAAAATTTATTTTTCGGAAAAAATGGAAAAAACCGATTCGTCGGAGCGAGGTGTCCTGCCCGTGCGGTAATTCCAGCAGGCGAATCGGACTTCCCGAAATTTTTCTAAGTCCCACGGTCGACACCAACTTTTTTAATAAGCGTTTTAAAATTATTTCAATGTTTAATCCATGCGTAAACATGATGTTTATTAACGTTTTCAACGTTAAAAAAAATTACAAAAATTTATTTTTCAAGAAAAATGGAAAATACCGATTCGGCGGAGCGAGGTGTCCAGCCCGTGCGGTAATTCCAGCAGGCGAATCGGACTTCCCGAAATTTTTCTAAGTCCCACGGTCGACACCAACTTTTTTAATAAGCGTTTTAAAATTATTTCAATGTTTAATCCATGCGTAAACATGATGTTTATTAACGTTTTCAACGTTAAAAAAAATTACAAAAATTTATTTTTCAAGAAAAATGGAAAATACCGATTCGGCGGAGCGAGGTGTCCAGCCCGTGCGGTAATTCCAGCAGGCGAATCGGACTTCCCGAAATTTTTCTAAGTCCCACGGTCGACACCAACTTTTTTAATAAGTGTTTTAAAATTATTTCAATGTTTAATCCATGCGTAAACATGACGTTTATTAACGTTTTTGACATTAAAAAAAATTACAAAAATTTATTTTTCAAAAAAAATGGAAAAAACCGATTCGTCGGAGCGAGGTGTCCAGCCCGTGCGGTAATTCCAGCAGGCGAATCGGACTTCCCGAAATTTTTCTAAGTCCCACGGTCGACACCAACTTTTTTAATAAGCGTTTTAAAATTATTTCAATGTTTAATCCATGCGTAAACATGATGTTTATTAACGTTTTCAACGTTAAAAAAAATTACAAAAATTTATTTTTCAAAAAAAATGGAAAAAACCGATTCGTCGGAGCGAGGTGTCCTGCCCGTGCGGTAATTCCAGCAGGCGAATCGGACTTCCCGAAATTTTTCTAAGTCCCACGGTCGACACCAACTTTTTTAATAAGCGTTTTAAAATTATTTCAATGTTTAATCCATGCGTAAACATGAAGTTTATTAACGTTTTTAACATTAAAAAAAATTACAAAAATTTATTTTTCGGAAAAAATGGAAAAAACCGATTCGTCGGAGCGAGGTGTCCTGCCCGTGCGGTAATTCCAGCAGGCGAATCGGACTTCCCGAAATTTTTCTAAGTCCCACGGTCGACACCAACTTTTTTAATAAGCGTTTTAAAATTATTTCAATGTTTAATCCATGCGTAAACATGAAGTTTATTAACGTTTTTAACATTAAAAAAAATTACAAAAATTTATTTTTCGGAAAAAAAGGAAAAAACCGATTCGGCGGAGCGAGGTGTCCAGCCCGTGCGGTAATTCCAGCAGGCGAATCGGACTTCCCGAAATTTTTCTAAGTCCCACGGTCGACACCAACTTTTTTAATAAGCGTTTTAAAATTATTTCAATGTTTAATCCATGCGTAAACATGAAGTTTATTAACGTTTTTAACATTAAAAAAAATTACAAAAATTTATTTTTCGGAAAAAATGGAAAAAAACCGATTCGTCGGAGCGAGGTGTCCTGCCCGTGCGGTAATTCCAGCAGGCGAATCGGACTTCCCGAAATTTTTCTAAGTCCCACGGTCGACACCAACTTTTTTAATAAGCGTTTTAAAATTATTTCAATGTTTAATCCATGCGTAAACATGATGTTTATTAACGTTTTCAACGTTAAAAAAAATTACAAAAATTTATTTTTCAAAAAAAATGGAAAAAAACCGATTCGTCGGAGCGAGGTGTCCTGCCCGTGCGGTAATTCCAGCAGGCGAATCGGACTTCCCGAAATTTTTCTAAGTCCCACGGTCGACACCAACTTTTTTAATAAGTGTTTTAAAATTATTTCAATGTTTAATCCATGCGTAAACATGACGTTTATTAACGTTTTTGACATTAAAAAAAATTACAAAAATTTATTTTTCAAAAAAAATGGAAAAAACCGATTCGTCGGAGCGAGGTGTCCAGCCCGTGCGGTAATGCCAGCAGGCGATCCGGGGTACTCGAAATTTTTCTAAGTCCCGACGGTCAAGAGTAAACTTTTTCATCGCATATTTCAAAATTTTTTCAATGTTTAATCTACGCATAAAAACGCAGTTTATCGCAGTTTTTAACGTTGAGAAAATTGACAAAAATTTTTTTTTCACTGAAAATGGAAAAAATGTATCGGTCGATGCGGGCTATCCAGGCCGTGCGGTAATTCCAGCAGGCGATCCGGGGTACTCGAAATTTTTCTAAGTCCCGACGGTCAAGAGTAAACTTTTTCATCACATATTTCAAAATTTTTTTAATGTTTAATCCACGCATAAAAACGCAGTTTATTAACGTTTTTAACGTTGAGAAAATTGACAAAAATTTTTTTTTCACTGAAAATGGAAAAAATGTATCGGTCGATGCGGGCTATCCAGGCCGTGCGGTAATTCCAGCAGGCGATCCGGGGTACTCGAAATTTTTCTAAGTCCCGACGGTCAAGAGTAAACTTTTTCATCACATATTTCAAAATTTTTTTAATGTTTAATCCACGCATAAAAACGCAGTTTATTAACGTTTTTAACGTTGAGAAAATTGACAAAAATTTTTTTTTCACTGAAAATGGAAAAAATGTATCGGTCGATGCGGGCTATCCAGGCCGTGCGGTAATTCCAGCAGGCGATCCGGGGTACTCGAAATTTTTCTAAGTCCCGACGGTCAAGAGTAAACTTTTTCATCACATATTTCAAAATTTTTTTAATGTTTAATCCACGCATAAAAACGCAGTTTATTAACGTTTTTAACGTTGAGAAAATTGACAAAAATTTTTTTTTCACTGAAAATGGAAAAAATGTATCGGTCGATGCGGGCTATCCAGGCCGTGCGGTAATTCCAGCAGGCGATCCGGGGTACTCGAAATTTTTCTAAGTCCCGACGGTCAAGAGTAAACTTTTTCATCACATATTTCAAAATTTTTTTAATGTTTAATCCACGCATAAAAACGCAGTTTATTAACGTTTTTAACGTTGAGAAAATTGACAAAAATTTTTTTTTCACTGAAAATGGAAAAAATGTATCGGTCGATGCGGGCTGTCCAGGCCGTGCGGTAATTCCAGCAGGCGATCCGAGGTACTCGAAATTTTTCTAAGTCCGAACGGTCAAGAGTAAACTTTTTCATCACATATTTCAAAATTTTTTTAATGTTTAATCCACGCATAAAAACGCAGTTTATTAACGTTTTTAACGTTGAGAAAATTGACAAAAATTTTTTTTTCACTGAAAATGGAAAAAATGTATCGGTCGATGCGAGCTGTCCAGGCCGTGCGGTAATTCCAGCCGGCGATCCGAGGTACTCGAAATTTTTCTAAGTCCGAACGGTCAAGAGTAAACTTTTTCATCACATATTTCAAAATTTTTTCAATGTTTAATCCACTCATAAAAACGCAGTTTATTAACGTTTTTAACGTTGAGAAAATTGACAAAAATTTTTTTTTCACTGAAAATGGAAAAAATGTATCGGTCGATGCGGGCTGTCCAGGCCGTGCGGTAATTCCAGCAGGCGATCCGGGGTACTCGAAATTTTTCTAAGTCCGAACGGTCAAGAATAAACTTTTTTATTACATGTTTTAAAAATTTTTCAATGCTTAATCCGTGCATAAGAGTGCAGTTTATTAACGTTTTTAAGGTTGAAAAAATTGACAAAAATTTTTTTTTCTCTGAAAATGAAAAAAATGTATCGGTCGAAGCGGGCTGTCCAGGCCGCGCGGTAATGCCAGCAGGTCGAACGGGGCGACCCGAAATTTTTCTAAGTCCCTGCGGTCAAGAATAAACTTTTTTATTATGCGTTTTAAAATTTTTTCGGCGCTTAATCCATGGATAAAAAGGCAGCCCGAACACGTTTTTAACGTTGAAAAAATTGACCAAAATTTTTTTTTCACAAAACTGCGAAAAACAGATCGACCGAATCTACTTTTCTCCGTCTCGCGGTAAGTCCAACCGGCCAAACGGCTGACTCGAAATTTTTCCAAGTCCCAACGGTCAGGAATAAAATTTTTCAAAATTCGGTTTAAAAATTTTCCAACGCTTAAGTCGTGTACGAATAACGATGAAAAAATGTACAAAAATTTTTTTTATCTCGTTATTTTTCAAAGTTCCAGCGGCGTATTGCTTTTCAACTGAGCGAAAAAAAACGGAGAAACGAACGAAAGAGGAGAAAAATTTTTTCCTCTCTGTCGTTCGTTCCTCCAAGTTTCGCTCGAGCGCGCCGATTTCAAAGTTCCAGCGGCGTATTGCTTTTCATCGGAGCGAAAAAAAAATGGAGAAACGAACGAAAGAGAAGAAAATTTTCTTCCTCTCTATCGTTCGTTCCTCCAAGTTTCGCTCGAGCGCGCCGATTTCAAAGTTCCAGCGGCGTATTGCTTTTCATCGGAGCGAAAAAAAAATGGAGAAACGAACGCGAAAGAGAAGAAAAGTTTTTCCTCTCTCTATCGCTCGTTTCTCCAAGTCCCAGCGGCATGTTGCCTGC
>NW_027475284.1:77500-85000 GCF_051020985.1 Nomia melanderi | reverse complement strand
AGAAGAGGAAAAGAAGACACGACAAACACACACCATGGGGCGACCGACGCGTTCGTTTCAACGCTTTCGCACAAAGTCGGCGGCGGTTATATATTTATATCATTATATTCCGGCGGACGGGACGCGACGTTCGAAAGCCTCGCCAAAGAGGAGCTCCTGCCTCTTCCTCTCTCTTTTCTACGAGAAAAGATAAACGTATTTTACGGGGATACGGAAACGTTACCACGTGGTGTCACACACGATCGTCCGTCTCTTCTCTATAGCAGAAACCGATAAAAATACACCTCCCGAAAGAGAGTATATGGTGATTCTTTTTATATATATATATATTTCGAAATACAACTGAACGTGGCGGAAGCGCACGGTGGTGGTCCAGCGAGGACACGCGACGACGGGGAATAAGAACTATTCGACCCGTTACGAATACGCATGCTCGTCCCGCACGATTTTAACACACACCGTGTTTTTCTCCAGTCGTCAAAGCGTTCGTGCGTCGAATTCGAAAAATAAAAAAAAAAGAAAAACACCTTTTCTCTCTCTCGGGGTAAAAGAGTCGATGTGTATTGTGTATAAAGGTTCTGCGAGAAGTCTCGTTTTGACGTGTGTTCCGCCGATAACGACGATCCTCCGAAACGGGGATACAGAAACGTTACACCTCACAACACGATCTCCGTCTCTTCTCTATAGCAGAAACCGATAAAAATACACCTCCCGAAAGAGAGTATATGGTGATTCTTTTTATATATATATATTTCGAAATTCAACTGAACGTGGCGGAAGCGCACGGTGGTGGTCCAGCGAGGACACGCGACGACGGGGAATAAGAACTATTCGACCCGTTACGAATACGCATGCTCGTCCCGCACGATTTTAACACACACCGTGTTTTTCTCCAGTCGTCAAAGCGTTCGTGCGTCGAATTCGAAAAATAAAAAAAAGAAATACACCTTTTCTCTCTCTCTCGGGGTAAAAAGAGTCGATGTGTATTGTGTATAAAGGTTCTGCTGCGAGAAGTCTCGTTTTGCCGTGTGTTTCGGTAACGACGATCCTCCGAAACGTACATCTCATTCGTAAGAGAGGAAGAAAACAATCTCCCTGGGGCCAGTCGGTAATATACCGACATACGACGTGTCGTGCACATCCGTCTCACGCACGGTATACAAAATATGAATAAAACGTGTGTAGTCTCTCTCTCTCTCGACTTCTTAATATTTTCTTTCACCTCTGACGCATCATTTCAGGTGACGTCGGGAGCGCGGGAAAAAAAATTTTTCTAAACACACGAAACCGTTCATCTCACGAACAGCCGAAAAAGTTGTCGCTCAGATCCATATCGCAGTGGAGCGGTATCCGCGGGCGGTCGTAATTGAACGACGCACGACGCCGCGAACACTCACGCGAGTCCATACAAACGATTCCGATCGTTTTGCAACAACTAGAACGTACACTGTCCGTGAAATTCACAGAATTTTCGCGTGTCCGCGACAAACGCCGACGAGACACCCATCGTTCGCTCGTACGTAGCATCCTTCTCTTAACCCGACTCAGAAACGTTCTTTGCGCCCTTCGGTAAAAAAACGTTCGATCCGAAGAGGTGAACGACGGCGGGGATTTGACAGAGCTACGCAAGCAGTGTATGGTACGTAAACGACCCTCAGCCAGGCGTGGTCCAGGAATTGTATCCGTGGACCGCAATGTGCGTTCGAAATGTCGATGTTCATGTGTCCTGCAGTTCACACGTTGACGCGCAATTAGCTGCGTTCTTCATCGACCCACGAGCCAAGTGATCCACCGTTCAGGGTAATCGTATAAATTTTATATTTCACATATATAATTTTATTCTCATTTGTTCGACCTAATATCTCTCTTCTTTCAAAGAGAAGATAAAAGTTGATACCTGAATCTCCGACCAGCGCGCGAAGGAGATTCAGGCGTCGCCTTGGAGACGACACCGAAGCCTTTCGAGACGAAAAACGTTCAAGTAATATGTATATATTTCTCGACGTTCCGGGCGTATAGTGCATTCAAAAACCCGCGAAAGACGCAGAAGACTCGCACGCGTGGAAACGACGGGGATATATTTTGTATCCTACCCGATACTGAATCCATCGCGTGCAGTCGACCCTCGCGTTCTTCCGATCAGACGCATCTATTGTTGCGCGCATGTTTTCGCGTCGCATCGCGCGAAACGTTGCACGAATCGTACCGATCGATCGATTGAAAGCAAATAATGAAAAAAGACTTCACAGCTGGCTCTTTGCCGGTCATTCGTCCCATGTTATCTCTTGCCGCGAAATTGGCGCGCAAGAGTTGGGTGTCAGACGCGCGGCTTTAAAACGAGCTTCACGGCCGGTCCCTTCGTTACCGCTTTCGTTCTTTCTCTCGGAACGACCATGAACGAACACGACGAGCGACGCTACGGCATACACACGTCCACGGATTCGATTAAAAAAACAGACTTCACAGCTGGCTCTTTGCCGGTCATTCGTCCCATATTATCTCTTGCCGCGAAATTGGCGCGCAAGAGTTGGGTGTCAGACGCACGGCTTTAAAACGAGCTTCACGGCCGGTCCTCTCAATTCCGTGTACGGTACACGCAAGATGCGGGTTCCACTTCCAGACTACCCGGTCCCTTCTCTCTACGAGAATCGATAGTAGAAGAACGGCTCGAAAACGCGTCTCAGAGACTAGGGGAAAAGAAGCGGTATGCGAGCGAAACGAAAACGCATTATGGAAACGTCGCGAAACAATGTTCGACGGTTGCTCGGTTCCAATCGTGCGGCCGTTTCAATTTCTCGTGCGCTTCACCGTCCCTCCGTAACTCTGGCCGATCGCGTATACCGAAGAGCCGACACGCGCAAAAACCACAGGCATTGTATACTGTATATATATATGTTACAGTCACAGCCTTCGCGCGTTTTACTCTCCGACGCGGGGTTTCCACGACGAAAGAGAGACAGTTTCGTGGCGGGTGACTCGGCCGAATCGCTACGACGGGTATTTCTATTATAGAACGAATCATCGCCACCCTTTACCAGTGCCCGACGAAGGAATCACAAGGTCATCTGGAGTTTACAATGCCAGCGACGGTAATTCCAACGAAGACCCGATAAGTCAACTCATCGTTCTATTTCTCCCCGTACAGAAAAGCGAATCGACGCTAACGCACCTCGCGCAAGCACGAACGTTCTCTTCGCGTGGATCATCCCATCGTCGAAAGATGTAAAGACGCATTGGAGATCGTGGTCTCTGGCGGGCTCATTGCACGCCCCACTGCATATCTTTCCTCGAATCGAGAATGATTCGTCCACTAAGGCTGCGAAACTACGCGTCGAGGAAACTAGGGGAAAGAAGCGGGATGCGAGCGAAACGACAATACATTATGGAAACGTCGCGAAACAATGTTCGGCGGTTGCTCGTTTCCTCCTGCGGACGTTTCATTGCTCGGGCGCTTCACGTCCCTCCGTAACCTTCGCGCGATCGCGTGCCCCGGAGAGCCGGCAACCGGTGAACCACAGGCGTATAAACTATAGTCTTCTATAGCAAGCCTTCGGCGGTTACTCTCCGACGCGGGGATTCCACGACGAGAGAGAATTTCGTGGCGGGTGACATCGGTCGAAACGCTACGACGGGTATTTCTATTATAGAACGAATCATCGCCACCCTTTACCAGTGCCCGACGAAGGAATCACAAGGTCATCTGGAGTTTACAATGCCAGCGACGGTAATTCCAACGAAGACCCGATAAGTCAACTCATCGTTCTATTTCTCCCCGTACAGACAAGCGAATCAACGCTATCGCACCTCACGCATGCACGAACGTTCTCTTCGCGTGAATCGTCCCATCGTCGAAAGATATAGCCGCTTGGAGATCGTGGCCCATCAAGTTCTTCCGTAACTCCTGCGCGATCGCGTACCCCGGAGAGCAGGCAACCGGTGAACCACAGGCGTATAAACTATAGTCTTCTATAGCAAGCCTTCGCGTTTACTCTACGACGCGGGGATTCCACGACGAGAGAGATTTTCGTGGCGGGTGACACGGCCGAATCGCTACGACGGGTATTTCTATTATAGAACGAATCATCGCCACCCTTTACCAGTGCCCGACGAAGGAATCACAAGGTCATCTGGAGTTTACAATGCCAGCGACGGTAATTCCAACGAAGACCCGATAAGTCAACTCATCGTTCTATTTCTCCCCGTACAGAAAAGCGAATCGGCGCTATCGCACCTCACGCAAGCAGGAATGATCTCTTCGCGTGGATCGTCCCATCGTCGAAAGATGTAAGACGTACAGAAATCGTGGTCCATCACGATTATTCGTAACTCTCCGAGTCGCGTATCTGAGAGTAGGACAAACGGAGAACCACAGGCATAAATAATACTATATGTTTCTTATATAGTTAGCCTTCGCGTTTTACTCTCCGACATGGGGATTCCACGACGAGAGAGAGTTTCGTGGCGGGTGTCTCGGCCGAATCGCTACGACGGGTATTTCTATTATAGAACGAATCATCGCCACCCTTTACCAGTGCCCGACGAAGGAATCACAAGGTCATCTGGAGTTTACAATGCCAGCGACGGTAATTCCAACGAAGACCCGATAAGTCAACTCATCGTTCTATTTCTCCCCGTACAGAAAAGCGAATCGACGCTATCGCACCTCGCGCGAGCACGTAACTACTCTTCGCGTGGATCGTCCCATCGTCGAAAGATGTAAGACGCACGGAAATCGTGGCCCATCAACGTTTTTTTGTAACTCTGCCGATCGCGTATCACAGAGCCGAGACGCACATACCACAGGCGTATAATACCGTTTTCTTTCGTATGGTAAGCCTTCGCGTTTACTCTTCGGCGCGGGGTTTCCACGTCGAGAGAGACATTCGTGGCGGGTGACATCGGTCGAAACGCTACGACGGGTATTACTATTATAGAACGAATCATCGCCACCCTTTACCAGTGCCCGACGAAGGAATCACAAGGTCATCTGGAGTTTACAATGCCAGCGACGGTAATTCCAACGAAGACCCGATAAGTCAACTCAACGTTCTATTTCTCCCCGTACAGAAAAGCGAATCGACGCTGTTGCACCTCACGCAAGCACGAACGTTCTCTTCGCGTGGATCGTCCCATCGTCGAAAGATGTAAGACGCACGGAAATCGTGGCACATCACGTGTTTTCGGAACTCTGTCGACCGCGTATCTCAGAGACGACGCGCGCGAACCACTGGCATATACTATTATATATCGCGTTTTACCCTCCGACGCGGGGATTCCACGACGAGAGAGAGTTTCGTGAGCGGGTTGACTCGGAAGAAACGCTACGACGGGTATTTCTATTATAGAACGCATCATCGCCACCCTTTACCAGTGCCCGACGAAGGAATCACAAGGTCATCTGGAGTTTACAATGCCAGCGACGGTAATTCCAACGAAGACCCGATAAGTCAACTCAACGTTCTATTTCTCCCCGTACAGAAAAGCGAATCGACGCAATCGCACCATACGCGTGCACGTAAACAACTCTTCGCGTGGATCGTCCCATCGTCGAGAGACGTAAGTTTTCATAGTATGAATTCGCGTTTTACTCTCCGACGCGGGGATTCCACGACGAGAGAGAGTTTCGTGAGCGGGTTGACTCGGAAGAAACGCTACGACGGGTATTTCTATTATAGAACGCATCATCGCCACCCTTTACCAGTGCCCGACGAAGGAATCACAAGGTCATCTGGAGTTTACAATGCCAGCGACGGTAATTCCAACGAAGACCCGATAAGTCAACTCAACGTTCTATTTCTCCCCGTACAGAAAAGCGAATCGACGCAATCGCACCATACGCGTGCACGTAAACAACTCTTCGCGTGGATCGTCCCATCGTCGAGAGACGTAAGTTTTCATAGTATGAATTCGCGTTTTACTCTCCGACGCGGGGATTCCACGACGAGAGAGAGTTTCGTGAGCGGGTTGACTCGGAAGAAACGCTACGACGGGTATTTCTATTATAGAACGCATCATCGCCACCCTTTACCAGTGCCCGACGAAGGAATCACAAGGTCATCTGGAGTTTACAATGCCAGCGACGGTAATTCCAACGAAGACCCGATAAGTCAACTCAACGTTCTATTACTCCCCGTACAGAAAAGCGAATCGACGCAATCGCACCATACGCGTGCACGTAACAACTCTTCGCGTGGATCGTCCCATCGTCGAGAGACGTAAGTTTCATAGTAAGCCTTCGGCGTTTTACTCTCCGACGCGGGGATTCCACGACGAGAGAGAGAGTTTCGTGAGCGGGTTGACTCGGAAGAAACGCTACGACGGGTATTTCTATTATAGAACGCATCATCGCCACCCTTTACCAGTGCCCGACGAAGGAATCACAAGGTCATCTGGAGTTTACAATGCCAGCGACGGTAATTCCAACGAAGACCCGATAAGTCAACTCAACGTTCTATTTCTCCCCGTACAGAAAAGCGAATCGACGCAATCGCACCATACGCGTACACGTAAACAACTCTTCGCGTGGATCGTCCCATCGTCGAGAGACGTAAGTTTTCATAGTATGAATTCGCGTTTTACTCTCCGACGCGGGGATTCCACGACGAGAGAGAGTTTCGTGAGCGGGTTGACTCCGAAGAAACGCTACGACGGGTATTTCTATTATAGAACGCATCATCGCCACCCTTTACCAGTGCCCGACGAAGGAATCACAAGGTCATCTGGAGTTTACAATGCCAGCGACGGTAATTCCAACGAAGACCCGATAAGTCAACTCAACGTTCTATTTCTCCCCGTACAGAAAAGCGAATCGACGCAATCGCACCATACGCGTGCACGTAAACAACTCTTCGCGTGGATCGTCCCATCGTCGAGAGACGTAAGTTTTCATAGTATGAATTCGCGTTTTACTCTCCGACGCGGGGATTCCACGACGAGAGAGAGTTTCGTGAGCGGGTTGACTCGGAAGAAACGCTACGACGGGTATTTCTATTATAGAACGCATCATCGCCACCCTTTACCAGTGCCCGACGAAGGAATCACAAGGTCATCTGGAGTTTACAATGCCAGCGACGGTAATTCCAACGAAGACCCGATAAGTCAACTCAACGTTCTATTACTCCCCGTACAGAAAAGCGAATCGACGCAATCGCACCATACGCGTGCACGTAACAACTCTTCGCGTGGATCGTCCCATCGTCGAGAGACGTAAGTTTCCATACTATGAATTCGCGTTTTACTCTCCGACGCGGGGATTCCACGACGAGAGAGTGTTTCGTGAGCGGGTTGACTCGGAAGAAACGCTACGACGGGTATTTCTATTATAGAACGCATCATCGCCACCCTTTACCAGTGCCCGACGAAGGAATCACAAGGTCATCTGGAGTTTACAATGCCAGCGACGGTAATTCCAACGAAGACCCGATAAGTCAACTCAACGTTCTATTGCTCCCCGTACAGAAAAGCGAATCGACGCAATCGCACCATACGCGTGCACGTAAC
>NW_027475284.1:70000-72500 GCF_051020985.1 Nomia melanderi | reverse complement strand
TTTCTAAGTCCCACGGTCGACACCAACTTTTTTAATAAGCGTTTTAAAATTATTTCAATGTTTAATCCATGCGTAAACATGAAGTTTATTAACGTTTTTAACATTAAAAAAAATTACAAAAATTTATTTTTCGGAAAAAATGGAAAAAACCGATTCGTCGGAGCGAGGTGTCCTGCCCGTGCGGTAATTCCAGCAGGCGAATCGGACTTCCCGAAATTTTTCTAAGTCCCACGGTCGACACCAACTTTTTTAATAAGCGTTTTAAAATTATTTCAATGTTTAATCCATGCGTAAACATGAAGTTTATTAACGTTTTTAACATTAAAAAAAATTACAAAAATTTATTTTTCGGAAAAAAAGGAAAAAACCGATTCGGCGGAGCGAGGTGTCCAGCCCGTGCGGTAATTCCAGCAGGCGAATCGGACTTCCCGAAATTTTTCTAAGTCCCACGGTCGACACCAACTTTTTTAATAAGTGTTTTAAAATTATTTCAATGTTTAATCCATGCGTAAACATGAAGTTTATTAACGTTTTTAACATTAAAAAAAATTACAAAAATTTATTTTTCGGAAAAAATGGAAAAAACCGATTCGTCGGAGCGAGGTGTCCTGCCCGTGCGGTAATTCCAGCAGGCGAATCGGACTTCCCGAAATTTTTCTAAGTCCCACGGTCGACACCAACTTTTTTAATAAGCGTTTTAAAATTATTTCAATGTTTAATCCATGCGTAAACATGAAGTTTATTAACGTTTTTAACATTAAAAAAAATTACAAAAATTTATTTTTCGGAAAAAAAGGAAAAAACCGATTCGGCGGAGCGAGGTGTCCAGCCCGTGCGGTAATTCCAGCAGGCGAATCGGACTTCCCGAAATTTTTCTAAGTCCCACGGTCGACACCAACTTTTTTAATAAGTGTTTTAAAATTATTTCAATGTTTAATCCATGCGTAAACATGAAGTTTATTAACGTTTTTAACATTAAAAAAAATTACAAAAATTTATTTTTCGGAAAAAATGGAAAAAACCGATTCGTCGGAGCGAGGTGTCCTGCCCGTGCGGTAATTCCAGCAGGCGAATCGGACTTCCCGAAATTTTTCTAAGTCCCACGGTCGACACCAACTTTTTTAATAAGCGTTTTAAAATTATTTCAATGTTTAATCCATGCGTAAACATGATGTTTATTAACGTTTTCAACGTTAAAAAAAATTACAAAAATTTATTTTTCAAGAAAAATGGAAAATACCGATTCGGCGGAGCGAGGTGTCCAGCCCGTGCGGTAATTCCAGCAGGCGAATCGGACTTCCCGAAATTTTTCTAAGTCCCACGGTCGACACCAACTTTTTTAATAAGTGTTTTAAAATTATTTCAATGTTTAATCCATGCGTAAACATGACGTTTATTAACGTTTTTGACATTAAAAAAAATTACAAAAATTTATTTTTCAAAAAAAATGGAAAAAACCGATTCGTCGGAGCGAGGTGTCCAGCCCGTGCGGTAATTCCAGCAGGCGAATCGGACTTCCCGAAATTTTTCTAAGTCCCACGGTCGACACCAACTTTTTTAATAAGCGTTTTAAAATTATTTCAATGTTTAATCCATGCGTAAACATGATGTTTATTAACGTTTTCAACGTTAAAAAAAATTACAAAAATTTATTTTTCAAAAAAAATGGAAAAAACCGATTCGTCGGAGCGAGGTGTCCTGCCCGTGCGGTAATTCCAGCAGGCGAATCGGACTTCCCGAAATTTTTCTAAGTCCCACGGTCGACACCAACTTTTTTAATAAGTGTTTTAAAATTATTTCAATGTTTAATCCATGCGTAAACATGACGTTTATTAACGTTTTTGACATTAAAAAAAATTACAAAAATTTATTTTTCAAAAAAAATGGAAAAAACCGATTCGTCGGAGCGAGGTGTCCAGCCCGTGCGGTAATGCCAGCAGGCGATCCGGGGTACTCGAAATTTTTCTAAGTCCCGACGGTCAAGAGTAAACTTTTTCATCGCATATTTCAAAATTTTTTCAATGTTTAATCTACGCATAAAAACGCAGTTTATCGCAGTTTTTAACGTTGAGAAAATTGACAAAAATTTTTTTTTCACTGAAAATGGAAAAAATGTATCGGTCGATGCGGGCTATCCAGGCCGTGCGGTAATTCCAGCAGGCGATCCGGGGTACTCGAAATTTTTCTAAGTCCCGACGGTCAAGAGTAAACTTTTTCATCACATATTTCAAAATTTTTTTAATGTTTAATCCACGCATAAAAACGCAGTTTATTAACGTTTTTAACGTTGAGAAAATTGACAAAAATTTTTTTTTCACTGAAAATGGAAAAAATGTATCGGTCGATGCGGGCTGTCCAGGCCGTGCGGTAATTCCAGCAGGCGATCCGAGGTACTCGAAATTTTTCTAAGTCCGAACGGTCAAGAGTAAACTTTTTCATCACATATTTCAAAATTTTTTTAATGTTTAATCCACGCATAAAAACGCAGTTTATTAACGTT
>NW_027475284.1:55000-62500 GCF_051020985.1 Nomia melanderi | reverse complement strand
TATAAAGGTTCTGCTGCGAGAAGTCTCGTTTTGCCGTGTGTTTCGGTAACGACGATCCTCCGAAACGTACATCTCATTCGTAAGAGAGGAAGAAAACAATCTCCCTGGGGCCAGTCGGTAATATACCGACATACGACGTGTCGTGCACATCCGTCTCACGCACGGTATACAAAATATGAATAAAACGTGTGTAGTCTCTCTCTCTCTCGACTTCTTAATATTTTCTTTCACCTCTGACGCATCATTTCAGGTGACGTCGGGAGCGCGGGAAAAAAAATTTTTCTAAACACACGAAACCGTTCATCTCACGAACAGCCGAAAAAGTTGTCGCTCAGATCCATATCGCAGTGGAGCGGTATCCGCGGGCGGTCGTAATTGAACGACGCACGACGCCGCGAACACTCACGCGAGTCCATACAAACGATTCCGATCGTTTTGCAACAACTAGAACGTACACTGTCCGTGAAATTCACAGAATTTTCGCGTGTCCGCGACAAACGCCGACGAGACACCCATCGTTCGCTCGTACGTAGCATCCTTCTCTTAACCCGACTCAGAAACGTTCTTTGCGCCCTTCGGTAAAAAAACGTTCGATCCGAAGAGGTGAACGACGGCGGGGATTTGACAGAGCTACGCAAGCAGTGTATGGTACGTAAACGACCCTCAGCCAGGCGTGGTCCAGGAATTGTATCCGTGGACCGCAATGTGCGTTCGAAATGTCGATGTTCATGTGTCCTGCAGTTCACACGTTGACGCGCAATTAGCTGCGTTCTTCATCGACCCACGAGCCAAGTGATCCACCGTTCAGGGTAATCGTATAAATTTTATATTTCACATATATAATTTTATTCTCATTTGTTCGACCTAATATCTCTCTTCTTTCAAAGAGAAGATAAAAGTTGATACCTGAATCTCCGACCAGCGCGCGAAGGAGATTCAGGCGTCGCCTTGGAGACGACACCGAAGCCTTTCGAGACGAAAAACGTTCAAGTAATATGTATATATTTCTCGACGTTCCGGGCGTATAGTGCATTCAAAAACCCGCGAAAGACGCAGAAGACTCGCACGCGTGGAAACGACGGGGATATATTTTGTATCCTACCCGATACTGAATCCATCGCGTGCAGTCGACCCTCGCGTTCTTCCGATCAGACGCATCTATTGTTGCGCGCATGTTTTCGCGTCGCATCGCGCGAAACGTTGCACGAATCGTACCGATCGATCGATTGAAAGCAAATAATGAAAAAAGACTTCACAGCTGGCTCTTTGCCGGTCATTCGTCCCATGTTATCTCTTGCCGCGAAATTGGCGCGCAAGAGTTGGGTGTCAGACGCGCGGCTTTAAAACGAGCTTCACGGCCGGTCCCTTCGTTACCGCTTTCGTTCTTTCTCTCGGAACGACCATGAACGAACACGACGAGCGACGCTACGGCATACACACGTCCACGGATTCGATTAAAAAAACAGACTTCACAGCTGGCTCTTTGCCGGTCATTCGTCCCCATATTATCTCTTGCCGCGAAATTGGCGCGCAAGAGTTGGGTGTCAGACGCACGGCTTTAAAACGAGCTTCACGGCCGGTCCTCTCAATTCCGTGTACGGTACACGCAAGATGCGGTTCCACTTCCAGACTACCCGGTCCCTTCTCTCTACGAGAATCGATAGTAGAAGAACGGCTCGAAAACGCGTCTCAGAGACTAGGGGAAAAGAAGCGGTATGCGAGCGAAACGAAAACGCATTATGGAAACGTCGCGAAACAATGTTCGACGGTTGCTCGGTTCCAATCGTGCGGCCGTTTCAATTTCTCGTGCGCTTCACCGTCCCTCCGTAACTCTGGCCGATCGCGTATACCGAAGAGCCGACACGCGCAAAAACCACAGGCATTGTATACTGTATATATATCTATGTTACAGTCACAGCCTTCGCGCGTTTTACTCTCCGACGCGGGGTTTCCACGACGAAAGAGAGACAGTTTCGTGGCGGGTGACTCGGCCGAAATCGCTACGACGGGTATTTCTATTATAGAACGAATCATCGCCACCCTTTACCAGTGCCCGACGAAGGAATCACAAGGTCATCTGGAGTTTACAATGCCAGCGACGGTAATTCCAACGAAGACCCGATAAGTCAACTCATCGTTCTATTTCTCCCCGTACAGAAAAGCGAATCGACGCTAACGCACCTCGCGCAAGCACGAACGTTCTCTTCGCGTGGATCATCCATCGTCGAAAGATGTAAAGACGCATTGGAGATCGTGGTCTCTGGCGGGCTCATTGCACGCCCCACTGCATATCTTTCCTCGAATCGAGAATGATTCGTCCACTAAGCTGCGAAACTACGCGTCGAGGAACTAGGGGAAAGAAGCGGGATGCGAGCGAAACGACAATACATTATGGAAACGTCGCGAAACAATGTTCGGCGGTTTGCTCGTTTCCTCTGCGGACGTTTCATTGCTCGGGCGCTTCACGTCCCTCCGTAACCTTCGCGCGATCGCGTGCCCCGGAGAGCCGGCAACCGGTGAACCACAGGCGTATAAACTATAGTCTTCTATAGCAAGCCTTCGGCGGTTACTCTCCGACCGCGGGGATTCCACGACGAGAGAGAATTTCGTGGCGGGTGACATCGGTCGAAACGCTACGACGGGTATTTCTATTATAGAACGAATCATCGCCACCCTTTACCAGTGCCCGACGAAGAATCACAAGGTCATCTGGAGTTTACAATGCCAGCGACGGTAATTCCAACGAAGACCCGATAAGTCAACTCATCGTTCTATTTCTCCCCGTACAGACAAGCGAATCAACGCTATCGCACCTCACGCATGCACGAACGTTCTCTTCGCGTGAATCGTCCCATCGTCGAAAGATATAGCCGCTTGGAGATCGTGGCCCATCAAGTTCTTCCGTAACTCCTGCGCGATCGCGTACCCCGGAGAGCAGGCAACCGGTGAACCACAGGCGTATAAAACTATAGTCTTCTATAGCAAGCCTTCGCGTTTACTCTACGACGCGGGGATTCCACGACGAGAGAGATTTTCGTGGCGGGTGACACGGCCGAATCGCTACGACGGGTATTTCTATTATAGAACGAATCATCGCCACCCTTTACCAGTGCCCGACGAAGGAATCACAAGGTCATCTGGAGTTTACAATGCCAGCGACGGTAATTCCAACGAAGACCCGATAAGTCAACTCATCGTTCTATTTCTCCCCGTACAGAAAAGCGAATCGGCGCTATCGCACCTCACGCAAGCAGGAATGATCTCTTCGCGTGGATCGTCCCATCGTCGAAAGATGTTAAGACGTACAGAAATCGTGGTCCATCACGATTATTCGTAACTCTCCGAGTCGCGTATCTGAGAGTAGGACAAACGGGAGAACCACAGGCATAAATAATACTATATGTTTCTTATATAGTTAGCCTTCGCGTTTTACTCTCCGACATGGGGATTCCACGACGAGAGAGAGTTTCGTGGCGGGTGTCTCGGCCGAATCGCTACGACGGGTATTTCTATTATAGAACGAATCATCGCCACCCTTTACCAGTGCCCGACGAAGGAATCACAAGGTCATCTGGAGTTTACAATGCCAGCGACGGTAATTCCAACGAAGACCCGATAAGTCAACTCATCGTTCTATTTCTCCCCGTACAGAAAAGCGAATCGACGCTATCGCACCTCGCGCGAGCACGTAACTACTCTTCGCGTGGATCGTCCCATCGTCGAAAGATGTAAGACGCACGGAAATCGTGGCCATCAACGTTTTTTTGTAACTCTGCCGATCGCGTATCACAGAGCGAGACGCACATACCACAGGCGTATAATACCGTTTTCTTTCGTATGGTAAGCCATCGCGTTTACTCTTCGGCGCGGGGTTTCCACGTCGAGAGAGACATTCGTGGCGGGTGACATCGGTCGAAACGCTACGACGGTATTACTATTATAGAACGAATCATCGCCACCCTTTACCAGTGCCCGACGAAGGAATCACAAGGTCATCTGGAGTTTACAATCGCCAGCGACGGTAATTCCAACGAAGACCCGATAAGTCAACTCAACGTTCTATTTCTCCCGTACAGAAAAGCGAATCGACGCTGTTGCACCTCACGCAAGCACGAACGTTCTCTTCGCGTGGATCGTCCATCGTCGAAAGATGTAAGACGCACGGAAATCGTGGCACATCACGTGTTTTCGGAACTCTGTCGACCGCGTATCTCAGAGACGACGCGCGCGAACCACTGGCATATACTATTATATATCGCGTTTTACCCTCCGACGCGGGGATTCCACGACGAGAGAGAGTTTCGTGAGCGGGTTGACTCGGAAGAAACGCTACGACGGGTATTTCTATTATAGAACGCATCATCGCCACCCTTTACCAGTGCCCGACGAAGGAATCACAAGGTCATCTGGAGTTTACAATGCCAGCGACGGTAATTCCAACGAAGACCGATAAGTCAACTCAACGTTCTATTTCTCCCCGTACAGAAAAGCGAATCGACGCAATCGCACCATACGCGTGCACGTAAACAACTCTTCGCGTGGATCGTCCCATCGTCGAGAGACGTAAGTTTTCATAGTATGAATTCGCGTTTTACTCTCCGACGCGGGGATTCCACGACGAGAGAGAGTTTCGTGAGCGGGTTGACTCGGAAGAAACGCTACGACGGGTATTTCTATTATAGAACGCATCATCGCCACCCTTTACCAGTGCCCGACGAAGGAATCACAAGGTCATCTGGAGTTTACAATGCCAGCGACGGTAATTCCAACGAAGACCCGATAAGTCAACTCAACGTTCTATTTCTCCCCGTACAGAAAAGCGAATCGACGCAATCGCACCATACGCGTGCACGTAAACAACTCTTCGCGTGGATCGTCCCATCGTCGAGAGACGTAAGTTTTCATAGTATGAATTCGCGTTTTACTCTCCGACGCGGGGATTCCACGACGAGAGAGAGTTTCGTGAGCGGGTTGACTCGGAAGAAACGCTACGACGGGTATTTCTATTATAGAACGCATCATCGCCACCCTTTACCAGTGCCCGACGAAGGAATCACAAGGTCATCTGGAGTTTACAATGCCAGCGACGGTAATTCCAACGAAGACCCGATAAGTCAACTCAACGTTCTATTACTCCCCGTACAGAAAAGCGAATCGACGCAATCGCACCATACGCGTGCACGTAACAACTCTTCGCGTGGATCGTCCCATCGTCGAGAGGACGTAAGTTTCATAGTAAGCCTTCGGCGTTTTACTCTCCGACGCGGGGATTCCACGACGAGAGAGAGAGTTTCGTGAGCGGGGTTGACTCGGAAGAAACGCTACGACGGGTATTTCTATTATAGAACGCATCATCGCCACACTTTACCAGTGCCCGACGAAGGAATCACAAGGTCATCTGGAGTTTACAATGCCAGCGACGGTAATTCCAACGAAGACCGATAAGTCAACTCAACGTTCTATTTCTCCCCGTACAGAAAAGCGAATCGACGCAATCGCGCACCATACGCGTACACGTAAACAACTCTTCGCGTGGATCGTCCCATCGTCGAGAGACGTAAGTTTTCATAGTATGAATTCGCGTTTTACTCTCCGACGCGGGGATTCCACGACGAGAGAGAGTTTCGTGAGCGGGTTGACTCCGAAGAAACGCTACGACGGGTATTTCTATTATAGAACGCATCATCGCCACCCTTTACCAGTGCCCGACGAAGGAATCACAAGGTCATCTGGAGTTTACAATGCCAGCGACGGTAATTCCAACGAAGACCCGATAAGTCAACTCAACGTTCTATTTCTCCCCGTACAGAAAAGCGAATCGACGCAATCGCACCATACGCGTGCACGTAAACAACTCTTCGCGTGGATCGTCCCATCGTCGAGAGACGTAAGTTTTCATAGTATGAATTCGCGTTTTACTCTCCGACGCGGGGATTCCACGACGAGAGAGAGTTTCGTGAGCGGGTTGACTCGGAAGAAACGCTACGACGGGTATTTCTATTATAGAACGCATCATCGCCACCCTTTACCAGTGCCCGACGAAGGAATCACAAGGTCATCTGGAGTTTACAATGCCAGCGACGGTAATTCCAACGAAGACCCGATAAGTCAACTCAACGTTCTATTACTCCCCGTACAGAAAAGCGAATCGACGCAATCGCACCATACGCGTGCACGTAACAACTCTTCGCGTGGATCGTCCCATCGTCGAGAGACGTAAGTTTCCATACTATGAATTCGCGTTTTACTCTCCGACGCGGGGATTCCACGACGAGAGAGTGTTTCGTGAGCGGGTTGACTCGGAAGAAACGCTACGACGGGTATTTCTATTATAGAACGCATCATCGCCACCCTTTACCAGTGCCCGACGAAGGAATCACAAGGTCATCTGGAGTTTACAATGCCAGCGACGGTAATTCCAACGAAGACCCGATAAGTCAACTCAACGTTCTATTGCTCCCCGTACAGAAAAGCGAATCGACGCAATCGCACCATACGCGTGCACGTAACAACTCTTCGCGTGGATCGTCCCATCGTCGAGAGACGTAAGTTTCATAAGTAAGCCTTCGGCGTTTTACTCTCCGACGCGGGGATTCCACGACGAGAGAGTGTTTCGTGGCGGGTGACTAGGCCGAAACGCTACGACGGGTATTTCTATTATAGAACGAATCATCGCCACCCTTTACCAGTGCCCGACGAAGGAATCACAAGGTCATCTGGAGTTTACAATGCCAGCGACGGTAATTCCAACGAAGACCCGATAAGTCAGCTCATCGTTCTATTTCTCCCCGTACAGAAAAGCGAATCGACGCTATCGCACCTCGCGCGAGCACGTAACAACTCTTCGCGTGGATCGTCCCATCGTCGAGAGACGTAAGACGCACGGAAATCGTGGTTCATCGCGTCTTTTCCTACTCTCTTGAATCGCAATTTCGTATAGAGCCTACACACGCGAACCACCGGCATATACTATTTCTTCTCTCATAGTAAGCCTTCGCGCGTTTTACTCTCCGACGCGGGGATTCCACGACGAGAGAGTGTTTCGTGGCGGGTGTCTCGGCCGAATCGCTACGACGGGTATTTCTATTATAGAACGAATCATCGCCACCCTTTACCAGTGCCCGACGAAGGAATCACAAGGTCATCTGGAGTTTACAATGCCAGCGACGGTAATTCCAACGAAGACCCGATAAGTCAACTCATCGTTCTATTTCTCCCCGTACAGAAAAGCGAATCGACGCTATCGCACCTCGCGCGAGCACGAAACAACTCTTCGCGTGGATCGTCCCATCGTCGAAAGATGTAAGACGCACGGAAATCGTGGTTCGGCGGGCTCTATGCGCCTTGTTCAAAGTAAAAAAAAAAAATTTCGACGGACGGGAGAAGTGTATTTCTCCGCGCGTAAGCCGTTCGAAATTTCCGACGGACGGGAGATGAACTCTCCGCGCGTAAGCCGTCTAGTCATACAGCAGAGCAGGTATCGAGATACCTCTCTGTGCA
>NW_027475284.1:47500-52500 GCF_051020985.1 Nomia melanderi | reverse complement strand
TTGTAAGCACGTATGCTCGAGCGCTCTCCATCGTGTAAGCACGGACATAACGCACGAAGTCCGAAGACCGCGTACGTTAACATGCTGGACATATCGAGAAAGCGCGAACCATGCTAGGCGTACCCATGTCGAGGCCCTCGCGTTAAAGATCATACTCTTCTTTTCGTTCTCTCTTCTTTGCCCAGAAATAATATATATTTCTTATAATATATACCTCTTAGTTTATGTATTTCTCTCTTAGGACACCTCAATTTTATATGTATATATTATATTTCATTCGAACAATTTTTGTTCGTCGCCCCTTTTTGTGTGTAGTATTTCGTTTGGTCTTTGCCATTAAATTTTTGTATACGAAAAATATATTTTCGCTCGGATAGAAAACCCCTTTTGGGTTTCTGAGAGTTGATGTGAGAGTCGTACAAGTATAACGAATATACGTTGTATCCAACCCAACATTCTGGGCTTACCACATAAGGGCCATTCGGTCTGAGACACCGACCCGTGGTCATGCTGTGTAGAGAAAAATTCGCAACGGAACGCGGTACAGAACAGTCGAGGAATGGACCTCGAGGAGCTGAACGACTGCTTCTCGACCGAGATCGTAGAATAGCCGCTCGCCCGCCGCTGCGCCGACCGGTCCGCTCGAACCGACGTGCTCTCTTATAGTAACCAAACGGGCGGCCGCGACGACCGCGGCGCCGGCCGCTCAGCACGGGCGCTTATGGTGGTAAACTGCCGCGCGTACAGACCAACCGGCCGGGCTGCTGGTACTTAGCCGCTGAAACTATGGTCGATTCGAACATATATTAACATACGATTTTTATTCGATAAATCGTTATTGTACATATTAAACGTTAGTTTCCACCGAAAGAAAAATTTTTTAGAATTTTTTTTTTCCAAAAATTGCAAGAGTAAACTTTTTTAATATTCGATTTAAAAATTTTTAAATGCTTAATCCTTACATTAAACTACTGGGAGAACTCAGAAATCATAATGAAAAAAATTACAAAAATTTATTTTTCTCAGAAACTCCGAAAAACAGAGTGGTCGAATCCGTGCAAGCCGGAATTTTTCTAAGTCCCCACGGTCAAGAGTAAACTTTTTTAATAAGCGTTTTAAAATTATTTCAATGTTTAATCCATGCGTAAACATGAAGTTTATTAACGTTTTTAACATTAAAAAAAATTACAAAAATTTATTTTTCAAAAAAAATGGAAAAAACCGATTCGTCGGAGCGAGGTGTCCTGCCCGTGCGGTAATTCCAGCAGGCGAATCGGACTTCCCGAAATTTTTCTAAGTCCCACGGTCGACACCAACTTTTTTAATAAGCGTTTTAAAATTATTTCAATGTTTAATCCATGCGTAAACATGAAGTTTATTAACGTTTTTAACATTAAAAAAAATTACAAAAATTTATTTTTCGGAAAAAAAGGAAAAAACCGATTCGGCGGAGCGAGGTGTCCAGCCCGTGCGGTAATTCCAGCAGGCGAATCGGACTTCCCGAAATTTTTCTAAGTCCCACGGTCGACACCAACTTTTTTAATAAGCGTTTTAAAATTATTTCAATGTTTAATCCATGCGTAAACATGAAGTTTATTAACGTTTTTAACATTAAAAAAAATTACAAAAATTTATTTTTCGGAAAAAATGGAAAAAACCGATTCGTCGGAGCGAGGTGTCCTGCCCGTGCGGTAATTCCAGCAGGCGAATCGGACTTCCCGAAATTTTTCTAAGTCCCACGGTCGACACCAACTTTTTTAATAAGCGTTTTAAAATTATTTCAATGTTTAATCCATGCGTAAACATGAAGTTTATTAACGTTTTTAACATTAAAAAAAATTACAAAAATTTATTTTTCGGAAAAAAAGGAAAAAACCGATTCGGCGGAGCGAGGTGTCCAGCCCGTGCGGTAATTCCAGCAGGCGAATCGGACTTCCCGAAATTTTTCTAAGTCCCACGGTCGACACCAACTTTTTTAATAAGTGTTTTAAAATTATTTCAATGTTTAATCCATGCGTAAACATGAAGTTTATTAACGTTTTTAACATTAAAAAAAATTACAAAAATTTATTTTTCGGAAAAAATGGAAAAAACCGATTCGTCGGAGCGAGGTGTCCTGCCCGTGCGGTAATTCCAGCAGGCGAATCGGACTTCCCGAAATTTTTCTAAGTCCCACGGTCGACACCAACTTTTTTAATAAGCGTTTTAAAATTATTTCAATGTTTAATCCATGCGTAAACATGAAGTTTATTAACGTTTTTAACATTAAAAAAAATTACAAAAATTTATTTTTCGGAAAAAAAGGAAAAAACCGATTCGGCGGAGCGAGGTGTCCAGCCCGTGCGGTAATTCCAGCAGGCGAATCGGACTTCCCGAAATTTTTCTAAGTCCCACGGTCGACACCAACTTTTTTAATAAGTGTTTTAAAATTATTTCAATGTTTAATCCATGCGTAAACATGAAGTTTATTAACGTTTTTAACATTAAAAAAAATTACAAAAATTTATTTTTCGGAAAAAATGGAAAAAACCGATTCGTCGGAGCGAGGTGTCCTGCCCGTGCGGTAATTCCAGCAGGCGAATCGGACTTCCCGAAATTTTTCTAAGTCCCACGGTCGACACCAACTTTTTTAATAAGCGTTTTAAAATTATTTCAATGTTTAATCCATGCGTAAACATGATGTTTATTAACGTTTTCAACGTTAAAAAAAATTACAAAAATTTATTTTTCAAGAAAAATGGAAAATACCGATTCGGCGGAGCGAGGTGTCCAGCCCGTGCGGTAATTCCAGCAGGCGAATCGGACTTCCCGAAATTTTTCTAAGTCCCACGGTCGACACCAACTTTTTTAATAAGTGTTTTAAAATTATTTCAATGTTTAATCCATGCGTAAACATGACGTTTATTAACGTTTTTGACATTAAAAAAAATTACAAAAATTTATTTTTCAAAAAAAATGGAAAAAACCGATTCGTCGGAGCGAGGTGTCCAGCCCGTGCGGTAATTCCAGCAGGCGAATCGGACTTCCCGAAATTTTTCTAAGTCCCACGGTCGACACCAACTTTTTTAATAAGCGTTTTAAAATTATTTCAATGTTTAATCCATGCGTAAACATGATGTTTATTAACGTTTTCAACGTTAAAAAAAATTACAAAAATTTATTTTTCAAAAAAAATGGAAAAAACCGATTCGTCGGAGCGAGGTGTCCTGCCCGTGCGGTAATTCCAGCAGGCGAATCGGACTTCCCGAAATTTTTCTAAGTCCCACGGTCGACACCAACTTTTTTAATAAGTGTTTTAAAATTATTTCAATGTTTAATCCATGCGTAAACATGACGTTTATTAACGTTTTTGACATTAAAAAAAATTACAAAAATTTATTTTTCAAAAAAAATGGAAAAAACCGATTCGTCGGAGCGAGGTGTCCAGCCCGTGCGGTAATGCCAGCAGGCGATCCGGGGTACTCGAAATTTTTCTAAGTCCCGACGGTCAAGAGTAAACTTTTTCATCGCATATTTCAAAATTTTTTCAATGTTTAATCTACGCATAAAAACGCAGTTTATCGCAGTTTTTAACGTTGAGAAAATTGACAAAAATTTTTTTTTCACTGAAAATGGAAAAAATGTATCGGTCGATGCGGGCTATCCAGGCCGTGCGGTAATTCCAGCAGGCGATCCGGGGTACTCGAAATTTTTCTAAGTCCCGACGGTCAAGAGTAAACTTTTTCATCACATATTTCAAAATTTTTTTAATGTTTAATCCACGCATAAAAACGCAGTTTATTAACGTTTTTAACGTTGAGAAAATTGACAAAAATTTTTTTTTCACTGAAAATGGAAAAAATGTATCGGTCGATGCGGGCTGTCCAGGCCGTGCGGTAATTCCAGCAGGCGATCCGAGGTACTCGAAATTTTTCTAAGTCCGAACGGTCAAGAGTAAACTTTTTCATCACATATTTCAAAATTTTTTTAATGTTTAATCCACGCATAAAAACGCAGTTTATTAACGTTTTTAACGTTGAGAAAATTGACAAAAATTTTTTTTTCACTGAAAATGGAAAAAATGTATCGGTCGATGCGAGCTGTCCAGGCCGTGCGGTAATTCCAGCCGGCGATCCGAGGTACTCGAAATTTTTCTAAGTCCGAACGGTCAAGAGTAAACTTTTTCATCACATATTTCAAAATTTTTTCAATGTTTAATCCACTCATAAAAACGCAGTTTATTAACGTTTTTAACGTTGAGAAAATTGACAAAAATTTTTTTTTCACTGAAAATGGAAAAAATGTATCGGTCGATGCGGGCTGTCCAGGCCGTGCGGTAATTCCAGCAGGCGATCCGGGGTACTCGAAATTTTTCTAAGTCCGAACGGTCAAGAATAAACTTTTTTATTACATGTTTTAAAAATTTTTCAATGCTTAATCCGTGCATAAGAGTGCAGTTTATTAACGTTTTTAAGGTTGAAAAAATTGACAAAAATTTTTTTTTCTCTGAAAATGAAAAAAATGTATCGGTCGAAGCGGGCTGTCCAGGCCGCGCGGTAATGCCAGCAGGTCGAACGGGGCGACCCGAAATTTTTCTAAGTCCCTGCGGTCAAGAATAAACTTTTTTATTATGCGTTTTAAAATTTTTTCGGCGCTTAATCCATGGATAAAAAGGCAGCCCGAACACGTTTTTAACGTTGAAAAAATTGACCAAAATTTTTTTTTCACAAAAACTGCGAAAAACAGATCGACCGAATCTACTTTTCTCCGTCTCGCGGTAAGTCCAACCGGCCAAACCGGCTGACTCGAAATTTTTCCAAGTCCCAACGGTCAGGAATAAAATTTTTCAAAATTCGGTTTAAAAATTTTCCAACGCTTAAGTCGTGTACGAATAACGATGAAAAAATGTACAAAAATTTTTTTTATCTCGTTATTTTTCAAAGTTCCAGCGGCGTATTGCTTTTCAACTGAGCGAAAAAAAACGGAGAAACGAACGAAAGAGGAGAAAAATTTTTTCCTCT
>NW_027475284.1:35000-42500 GCF_051020985.1 Nomia melanderi | reverse complement strand
ATAACGTATATAAATGATAAATATACCGCGACACGCGCGACTCCGTATCGTCGCGAAAAATCGTTCGCGAACGCGTCTTATGCGCCTCACCAGTGGTCTCTGCTGCGTCGCGTGTCTATATTCTCTTTTTACACTCTTCTCCTTCTTCTATCACATTTTACTCGATCGCGAAAAAGACTCTCGCTAGACGATCTCGCGCTCCGGTTAACTTTAACGCCCGTCCGAGAAGAATTTTCGGGGACTGGACGACCGAAGCGGATCTCGCGCGGTCTCGCGATCGACAGTGAAGAGAAGTGCAGAAGAGGAAAAGAAGACACGACAAACACACACCATGGGGCGACCGACGCGTTCGTTTCAACGCTTTCGCACAAAGTCGGCGGCGGTTATATATTTATATCATTATATTCCGGCGGACGGGACGCGACGTTCGAAAGCCTCGCCAAAGAGGAGCTCCTGCCTCTTCCTCTCTCTTTTCTACGAGAAAAGATAAACGTATTTTACGGGGATACGGAAACGTTACCACGTGGTGTCACACACGATCGTCCGTCTCTTCTCTATAGCAGAAACCGATAAAAATACACCTCCCGAAAGAGAGTATATGGTGATTCTTTTTATATATATATATATTTCGAAATACAACTGAACGTGGCGGAAGCGCACGGTGGTGGTCCAGCGAGGACACGCGACGACGGGGAATAAGAACTATTCGACCCGTTACGAATACGCATGCTCGTCCCGCACGATTTTAACACACACCGTGTTTTTCTCCAGTCGTCAAAGCGTTCGTGCGTCGAATTCGAAAAATAAAAAAAAAAGAAAAACACCTTTTCTCTCTCTCGGGGTAAAAGAGTCGATGTGTATTGTGTATAAAGGTTCTGCGAGAAGTCTCGTTTTGACGTGTGTTCCGCCGATAACGACGATCCTCCGAAACGGGGATACAGAAACGTTACACCTCACAACACGATCTCCGTCTCTTCTCTATAGCAGAAACCGATAAAAATACACCTCCCGAAAGAGAGTATATGGTGATTCTTTTTATATATATATATTTCGAAATTCAACTGAACGTGGCGGAAGCGCACGGTGGTGGTCCAGCGAGGACACGCGACGACGGGGAATAAGAACTATTCGACCCGTTACGAATACGCATGCTCGTCCCGCACGATTTTAACACACACCGTGTTTTTCTCCAGTCGTCAAAGCGTTCGTGCGTCGAATTCGAAAAATAAAAAAAAGAAATACACCTTTTCTCTCTCTCTCGGGGTAAAAAGAGTCGATGTGTATTGTGTATAAAGGTTCTGCTGCGAGAAGTCTCGTTTTGCCGTGTGTTTCGGTAACGACGATCCTCCGAAACGTACATCTCATTCGTAAGAGAGGAAGAAAACAATCTCCCTGGGGCCAGTCGGTAATATACCGACATACGACGTGTCGTGCACATCCGTCTCACGCACGGTATACAAAATATGAATAAAACGTGTGTAGTCTCTCTCTCTCTCGACTTCTTAATATTTTCTTTCACCTCTGACGCATCATTTCAGGTGACGTCGGGAGCGCGGGAAAAAAAATTTTTCTAAACACACGAAACCGTTCATCTCACGAACAGCCGAAAAAGTTGTCGCTCAGATCCATATCGCAGTGGAGCGGTATCCGCGGGCGGTCGTAATTGAACGACGCACGACGCCGCGAACACTCACGCGAGTCCATACAAACGATTCCGATCGTTTTGCAACAACTAGAACGTACACTGTCCGTGAAATTCACAGAATTTTCGCGTGTCCGCGACAAACGCCGACGAGACACCCATCGTTCGCTCGTACGTAGCATCCTTCTCTTAACCCGACTCAGAAACGTTCTTTGCGCCCTTCGGTAAAAAAACGTTCGATCCGAAGAGGTGAACGACGGCGGGGATTTGACAGAGCTACGCAAGCAGTGTATGGTACGTAAACGACCCTCAGCCAGGCGTGGTCCAGGAATTGTATCCGTGGACCGCAATGTGCGTTCGAAATGTCGATGTTCATGTGTCCTGCAGTTCACACGTTGACGCGCAATTAGCTGCGTTCTTCATCGACCCACGAGCCAAGTGATCCACCGTTCAGGGTAATCGTATAAATTTTATATTTCACATATATAATTTTATTCTCATTTGTTCGACCTAATATCTCTCTTCTTTCAAAGAGAAGATAAAAGTTGATACCTGAATCTCCGACCAGCGCGCGAAGGAGATTCAGGCGTCGCCTTGGAGACGACACCGAAGCCTTTCGAGACGAAAAACGTTCAAGTAATATGTATATATTTCTCGACGTTCCGGGCGTATAGTGCATTCAAAAACCCGCGAAAGACGCAGAAGACTCGCACGCGTGGAAACGACGGGGATATATTTTGTATCCTACCCGATACTGAATCCATCGCGTGCAGTCGACCCTCGCGTTCTTCCGATCAGACGCATCTATTGTTGCGCGCATGTTTTCGCGTCGCATCGCGCGAAACGTTGCACGAATCGTACCGATCGATCGATTGAAAGCAAATAATGAAAAAAGACTTCACAGCTGGCTCTTTGCCGGTCATATCGTCCCATGTTATCTCTTGCCGCGAAATTGGCGCGCAAGAGTTGGGTGTCAGACGCGCGGCTTTAAAACGAGCTTCACGGCCGGTCCCTTCGTTACCGCTTTCGTTCTTTCTCTCGGAACGACCATGAACGAACACGACGAGCGACGCTACGGCATACACACGTCCACGGATTCGATTAAAAAAACAGACTTCACAGCTGGCTCTTTGCCGGTCATTCGTCCCATATTATCTCTTGCCGCGAAATTGGCGCGCAAGAGTTGGGTGTCAGACGCACGGCTTTAAAACGAGCTTCACGGCCGGTCCTCTCAATTCCGTGTACGGTACACGCAAGATGCGGGTTCCACTTCCAGACTACCCGGTCCCTTCTCTCTACGAGAATCGATAGTAGAAGAACGGCTCGAAAACGCGTCTCAGAGACTAGGGGAAAAGAAGCGGTATGCGAGCGAAACGAAAACGCATTATGGAAACGTCGCGAAACAATGTTCGACGGTTGCTCGGTTCCAATCGTGCGGCCGTTTCAATTTCTCGTGCGCTTCACCGTCCCTCCGTAACTCTGGCCGATCGCGTATACCGAAGAGCCGACACGCGCAAAAACCACAGGCATTGTATACTGTATATATATATGTTACAGTCACAGCCTTCGCGCGTTTTACTCTCCGACGCGGGGTTTCCACGACGAAAGAGAGACAGTTTCGTGGCGGGTGACTCGGCCGAATCGCTACGACGGGTATTTCTATTATAGAACGAATCATCGCCACCCTTTACCAGTGCCCGACGAAGGAATCACAAGGTCATCTGGAGTTTACAATGCCAGCGACGGTAATTCCAACGAAGACCCGATAAGTCAACTCATCGTTCTATTTCTCCCCGTACAGAAAAGCGAATCGACGCTAACGCACCTCGCGCAAGCACGAACGTTCTCTTCGCGTGGATCATCCCATCGTCGAAAGATGTAAAGACGCATTGGAGATCGTGGTCTCTGGCGGGCTCATTGCACGCCCCACTGCATATCTTTCCTCGAATCGAGAATGATTCGTCCACTAAGGCTGCGAAACTACGCGTCGAGGAAACTAGGGGAAAGAAGCGGGATGCGAGCGAAACGACAATACATTATGGAAACGTCGCGAAACAATGTTCGGCGGTTGCTCGTTTCCTCCTGCGGACGTTTCATTGCTCGGGCGCTTCACGTCCCTCCGTAACCTTCGCGCGATCGCGTGCCCCGGAGAGCCGGCAACCGGTGAACCACAGGCGTATAAACTATAGTCTTCTATAGCAAGCCTTCGGCGGTTACTCTCCGACGCGGGGATTCCACGACGAGAGAGAATTTCGTGGCGGGTGACATCGGTCGAAACGCTACGACGGGTATTTCTATTATAGAACGAATCATCGCCACCCTTTACCAGTGCCCGACGAAGGAATCACAAGGTCATCTGGAGTTTACAATGCCAGCGACGGTAATTCCAACGAAGACCCGATAAGTCAACTCATCGTTCTATTTCTCCCCGTACAGACAAGCGAATCAACGCTATCGCACCTCACGCATGCACGAACGTTCTCTTCGCGTGAATCGTCCCATCGTCGAAAGATATAGCCGCTTGGAGATCGTGGCCCATCAAGTTCTTCCGTAACTCCTGCGCGATCGCGTACCCCGGAGAGCAGGCAACCGGTGAACCACAGGCGTATAAACTATAGTCTTCTATAGCAAGCCTTCGCGTTTACTCTACGACGCGGGGATTCCACGACGAGAGAGATTTTCGTGGCGGGTGACACGGCCGAATCGCTACGACGGGTATTTCTATTATAGAACGAATCATCGCCACCCTTTACCAGTGCCCGACGAAGGAATCACAAGGTCATCTGGAGTTTACAATGCCAGCGACGGTAATTCCAACGAAGACCCGATAAGTCAACTCATCGTTCTATTTCTCCCCGTACAGAAAAGCGAATCGGCGCTATCGCACCTCACGCAAGCAGGAATGATCTCTTCGCGTGGATCGTCCCATCGTCGAAAGATGTAAGACGTACAGAAATCGTGGTCCATCACGATTATTCGTAACTCTCCGAGTCGCGTATCTGAGAGTAGGACAAACGGAGAACCACAGGCATAAATAATACTATATGTTTCTTATATAGTTAGCCTTCGCGTTTTACTCTCCGACATGGGGATTCCACGACGAGAGAGAGTTTCGTGGCGGGTGTCTCGGCCGAATCGCTACGACGGGTATTTCTATTATAGAACGAATCATCGCCACCCTTTACCAGTGCCCGACGAAGGAATCACAAGGTCATCTGGAGTTTACAATGCCAGCGACGGTAATTCCAACGAAGACCCGATAAGTCAACTCATCGTTCTATTTCTCCCCGTACAGAAAAGCGAATCGACGCTATCGCACCTCGCGCGAGCACGTAACTACTCTTCGCGTGGATCGTCCCATCGTCGAAAGATGTAAGACGCACGGAAATCGTGGCCCATCAACGTTTTTTTGTAACTCTGCCGATCGCGTATCACAGAGCCGAGACGCACATACCACAGGCGTATAATACCGTTTTCTTTCGTATGGTAAGCCTTCGCGTTTACTCTTCGGCGCGGGGTTTCCACGTCGAGAGAGACATTCGTGGCGGGTGACATCGGTCGAAACGCTACGACGGGTATTACTATTATAGAACGAATCATCGCCACCCTTTACCAGTGCCCGACGAAGGAATCACAAGGTCATCTGGAGTTTACAATGCCAGCGACGGTAATTCCAACGAAGACCCGATAAGTCAACTCAACGTTCTATTTCTCCCCGTACAGAAAAGCGAATCGACGCTGTTGCACCTCACGCAAGCACGAACGTTCTCTTCGCGTGGATCGTCCCATCGTCGAAAGATGTAAGACGCACGGAAATCGTGGCACATCACGTGTTTTCGGAACTCTGTCGACCGCGTATCTCAGAGACGACGCGCGCGAACCACTGGCATATACTATTATATATCGCGTTTTACCCTCCGACGCGGGGATTCCACGACGAGAGAGAGTTTCGTGAGCGGGTTGACTCGGAAGAAACGCTACGACGGGTATTTCTATTATAGAACGCATCATCGCCACCCTTTACCAGTGCCCGACGAAGGAATCACAAGGTCATCTGGAGTTTACAATGCCAGCGACGGTAATTCCAACGAAGACCCGATAAGTCAACTCAACGTTCTATTTCTCCCCGTACAGAAAAGCGAATCGACGCAATCGCACCATACGCGTGCACGTAAACAACTCTTCGCGTGGATCGTCCCATCGTCGAGAGACGTAAGTTTTCATAGTATGAATTCGCGTTTTACTCTCCGACGCGGGGATTCCACGACGAGAGAGAGTTTCGTGAGCGGGTTGACTCGGAAGAAACGCTACGACGGGTATTTCTATTATAGAACGCATCATCGCCACCCTTTACCAGTGCCCGACGAAGGAATCACAAGGTCATCTGGAGTTTACAATGCCAGCGACGGTAATTCCAACGAAGACCCGATAAGTCAACTCAACGTTCTATTTCTCCCCGTACAGAAAAGCGAATCGACGCAATCGCACCATACGCGTGCACGTAAACAACTCTTCGCGTGGATCGTCCCATCGTCGAGAGACGTAAGTTTTCATAGTATGAATTCGCGTTTTACTCTCCGACGCGGGGATTCCACGACGAGAGAGAGTTTCGTGAGCGGGTTGACTCGGAAGAAACGCTACGACGGGTATTTCTATTATAGAACGCATCATCGCCACCCTTTACCAGTGCCCGACGAAGGAATCACAAGGTCATCTGGAGTTTACAATGCCAGCGACGGTAATTCCAACGAAGACCCGATAAGTCAACTCAACGTTCTATTACTCCCCGTACAGAAAAGCGAATCGACGCAATCGCACCATACGCGTGCACGTAACAACTCTTCGCGTGGATCGTCCCATCGTCGAGAGACGTAAGTTTCATAGTAAGCCTTCGGCGTTTTACTCTCCGACGCGGGGATTCCACGACGAGAGAGAGAGTTTCGTGAGCGGGTTGACTCGGAAGAAACGCTACGACGGGTATTTCTATTATAGAACGCATCATCGCCACCCTTTACCAGTGCCCGACGAAGGAATCACAAGGTCATCTGGAGTTTACAATGCCAGCGACGGTAATTCCAACGAAGACCCGATAAGTCAACTCAACGTTCTATTTCTCCCCGTACAGAAAAGCGAATCGACGCAATCGCACCATACGCGTACACGTAAACAACTCTTCGCGTGGATCGTCCCATCGTCGAGAGACGTAAGTTTTCATAGTATGAATTCGCGTTTTACTCTCCGACGCGGGGATTCCACGACGAGAGAGAGTTTCGTGAGCGGGTTGACTCGGAAGAAACGCTACGACGGGTATTTCTATTATAGAACGCATCATCGCCACCCTTTACCAGTGCCCGACGAAGGAATCACAAGGTCATCTGGAGTTTACAATGCCAGCGACGGTAATTCCAACGAAGACCCGATAAGTCAACTCAACGTTCTATTTCTCCCCGTACAGAAAAGCGAATCGACGCAATCGCACCATACGCGTGCACGTAAACAACTCTTCGCGTGGATCGTCCCATCGTCGAGAGACGTAAGTTTTCATAGTATGAATTCGCGTTTTACTCTCCGACGCGGGGATTCCACGACGAGAGAGAGTTTCGTGAGCGGGTTGACTCGGAAGAAACGCTACGACGGGTATTTCTATTATAGAACGCATCATCGCCACCCTTTACCAGTGCCCGACGAAGGAATCACAAGGTCATCTGGAGTTTACAATGCCAGCGACGGTAATTCCAACGAAGACCCGATAAGTCAACTCAACGTTCTATTACTCCCCGTACAGAAAAGCGAATCGACGCAATCGCACCATACGCGTGCACGTAACAACTCTTCGCGTGGATCGTCCCATCGTCGAG
>NW_027475284.1:22500-30000 GCF_051020985.1 Nomia melanderi | reverse complement strand
AATGGAAAAAACCGATTCGTCGGAGCGAGGTGTCCTGCCCGTGCGGTAATTCCAGCAGGCGAATCGGACTTCCCGAAATTTTTCTAAGTCCCACGGTCGACACCAACTTTTTTAATAAGCGTTTTAAAATTATTTCAATGTTTAATCCATGCGTAAACATGAAGTTTATTAACGTTTTTAACATTAAAAAAAATTACAAAAATTTATTTTTCGGAAAAAAAGGAAAAAACCGATTCGGCGGAGCGAGGTGTCCAGCCCGTGCGGTAATTCCAGCAGGCGAATCGGACTTCCCGAAATTTTTCTAAGTCCCACGGTCGACACCAACTTTTTTAATAAGCGTTTTAAAATTATTTCAATGTTTAATCCATGCGTAAACATGATGTTTATTAACGTTTTCAACGTTAAAAAAAATTACAAAAATTTATTTTTCAAAAAAAATGGAAAAAACCGATTCGTCGGAGCGAGGTGTCCTGCCCGTGCGGTAATTCCAGCAGGCGAATCGGACTTCCCGAAATTTTTCTAAGTCCCACGGTCGACACCAACTTTTTTAATAAGCGTTTTAAAATTATTTCAATGTTTAATCCATGCGTAAACATGAAGTTTATTAACGTTTTTAACATTAAAAAAAATTACAAAAATTTATTTTTCGGAAAAAATGGAAAAAACCGATTCGTCGGAGCGAGGTGTCCTGCCCGTGCGGTAATTCCAGCAGGCGAATCGGACTTCCCGAAATTTTTCTAAGTCCCACGGTCGACACCAACTTTTTTAATAAGCGTTTTAAAATTATTTCAATGTTTAATCCATGCGTAAACATGAAGTTTATTAACGTTTTTAACATTAAAAAAAATTACAAAAATTTATTTTTCGGAAAAAAAGGAAAAAACCGATTCGGCGGAGCGAGGTGTCCAGCCCGTGCGGTAATTCCAGCAGGCGAATCGGACTTCCCGAAATTTTTCTAAGTCCCACGGTCGACACCAACTTTTTTAATAAGCGTTTTAAAATTATTTCAATGTTTAATCCATGCGTAAACATGAAGTTTATTAACGTTTTTAACATTAAAAAAAATTACAAAAATTTATTTTTCGGAAAAAATGGAAAAAACCGATTCGTCGGAGCGAGGTGTCCTGCCCGTGCGGTAATTCCAGCAGGCGAATCGGACTTCCCGAAATTTTTCTAAGTCCCACGGTCGACACCAACTTTTTTAATAAGCGTTTTAAAATTATTTCAATGTTTAATCCATGCGTAAACATGAAGTTTATTAACGTTTTTAACATTAAAAAAAATTACAAAAATTTATTTTTCGGAAAAAAAGGAAAAAACCGATTCGGCGGAGCGAGGTGTCCAGCCCGTGCGGTAATTCCAGCAGGCGAATCGGACTTCCCGAAATTTTTCTAAGTCCCACGGTCGACACCAACTTTTTTAATAAGCGTTTTAAAATTATTTCAATGTTTAATCCATGCGTAAACATGATGTTTATTAACGTTTTCAACGTTAAAAAAAATTACAAAAATTTATTTTTCAAAAAAAATGGAAAAAACCGATTCGTCGGAGCGAGGTGTCCTGCCCGTGCGGTAATTCCAGCAGGCGAATCGGACTTCCCGAAATTTTTCTAAGTCCCACGGTCGACACCAACTTTTTTAATAAGCGTTTTAAAATTATTTCAATGTTTAATCCATGCGTAAACATGAAGTTTATTAACGTTTTTAACATTAAAAAAAATTACAAAAATTTATTTTTCGGAAAAAATGGAAAAAACCGATTCGTCGGAGCGAGGTGTCCTGCCCGTGCGGTAATTCCAGCAGGCGAATCGGACTTCCCGAAATTTTTCTAAGTCCCACGGTCGACACCAACTTTTTTAATAAGCGTTTTAAAATTATTTCAATGTTTAATCCATGCGTAAACATGAAGTTTATTAACGTTTTTAACATTAAAAAAAATTACAAAAATTTATTTTTCGGAAAAAAAGGAAAAAACCGATTCGGCGGAGCGAGGTGTCCAGCCCGTGCGGTAATTCCAGCAGGCGAATCGGACTTCCCGAAATTTTTCTAAGTCCCACGGTCGACACCAACTTTTTTAATAAGCGTTTTAAAATTATTTCAATGTTTAATCCATGCGTAAACATGATGTTTATTAACGTTTTCAACGTTAAAAAAAATTACAAAAATTTATTTTTCAAAAAAAATGGAAAAAACCGATTCGTCGGAGCGAGGTGTCCTGCCCGTGCGGTAATTCCAGCAGGCGAATCGGACTTCCCGAAATTTTTCTAAGTCCCACGGTCGACACCAACTTTTTTAATAAGCGTTTTAAAATTATTTCAATGTTTAATCCATGCGTAAACATGAAGTTTATTAACGTTTTTAACATTAAAAAAAATTACAAAAATTTATTTTTCGGAAAAAATGGAAAAAACCGATTCGTCGGAGCGAGGTGTCCTGCCCGTGCGGTAATTCCAGCAGGCGAATCGGACTTCCCGAAATTTTTCTAAGTCCCACGGTCGACACCAACTTTTTTAATAAGCGTTTTAAAATTATTTCAATGTTTAATCCATGCGTAAACATGAAGTTTATTAACGTTTTTAACATTAAAAAAAATTACAAAAATTTATTTTTCGGAAAAAAAGGAAAAAACCGATTCGGCGGAGCGAGGTGTCCAGCCCGTGCGGTAATTCCAGCAGGCGAATCGGACTTCCCGAAATTTTTCTAAGTCCCACGGTCGACACCAACTTTTTTAATAAGCGTTTTAAAATTATTTCAATGTTTAATCCATGCGTAAACATGATGTTTATTAACGTTTTCAACGTTAAAAAAAATTACAAAAATTTATTTTTCAAAAAAAATGGAAAAAACCGATTCGTCGGAGCGAGGTGTCCTGCCCGTGCGGTAATTCCAGCAGGCGAATCGGACTTCCCGAAATTTTTCTAAGTCCCACGGTCGACACCAACTTTTTTAATAAGTGTTTTAAAATTATTTCAATGTTTAATCCATGCGTAAACATGAAGTTTATTAACGTTTTTAACATTAAAAAAAATTACAAAAATTTATTTTTCGGAAAAAATGGAAAAAACCGATTCGTCGGAGCGAGGTGTCCTGCCCGTGCGGTAATTCCAGCAGGCGAATCGGACTTCCCGAAATTTTTCTAAGTCCCACGGTCGACACCAACTTTTTTAATAAGCGTTTTAAAATTATTTCAATGTTTAATCCATGCGTAAACATGATGTTTATTAACGTTTTCAACGTTAAAAAAAATTACAAAAATTTATTTTTCAAGAAAAATGGAAAATACCGATTCGGCGGAGCGAGGTGTCCAGCCCGTGCGGTAATTCCAGCAGGCGAATCGGACTTCCCGAAATTTTTCTAAGTCCCACGGTCGACACCAACTTTTTTAATAAGCGTTTTAAAATTATTTCAATGTTTAATCCATGCGTAAACATGATGTTTATTAACGTTTTCAACGTTAAAAAAAATTACAAAAATTTATTTTTCAAGAAAAATGGAAAATACCGATTCGGCGGAGCGAGGTGTCCAGCCCGTGCGGTAATTCCAGCAGGCGAATCGGACTTCCCGAAATTTTTCTAAGTCCCACGGTCGACACCAACTTTTTTAATAAGTGTTTTAAAATTATTTCAATGTTTAATCCATGCGTAAACATGACGTTTATTAACGTTTTTGACATTAAAAAAAATTACAAAAATTTATTTTTCAAAAAAAATGGAAAAAACCGATTCGTCGGAGCGAGGTGTCCAGCCCGTGCGGTAATTCCAGCAGGCGAATCGGACTTCCCGAAATTTTTCTAAGTCCCACGGTCGACACCAACTTTTTTAATAAGCGTTTTAAAATTATTTCAATGTTTAATCCATGCGTAAACATGATGTTTATTAACGTTTTCAACGTTAAAAAAAATTACAAAAATTTATTTTTCAAAAAAAATGGAAAAAACCGATTCGTCGGAGCGAGGTGTCCTGCCCGTGCGGTAATTCCAGCAGGCGAATCGGACTTCCCGAAATTTTTCTAAGTCCCACGGTCGACACCAACTTTTTTAATAAGCGTTTTAAAATTATTTCAATGTTTAATCCATGCGTAAACATGAAGTTTATTAACGTTTTTAACATTAAAAAAAATTACAAAAATTTATTTTTCGGAAAAAATGGAAAAAACCGATTCGTCGGAGCGAGGTGTCCTGCCCGTGCGGTAATTCCAGCAGGCGAATCGGACTTCCCGAAATTTTTCTAAGTCCCACGGTCGACACCAACTTTTTTAATAAGCGTTTTAAAATTATTTCAATGTTTAATCCATGCGTAAACATGAAGTTTATTAACGTTTTTAACATTAAAAAAAATTACAAAAATTTATTTTTCGGAAAAAAAGGAAAAAACCGATTCGGCGGAGCGAGGTGTCCAGCCCGTGCGGTAATTCCAGCAGGCGAATCGGACTTCCCGAAATTTTTCTAAGTCCCACGGTCGACACCAACTTTTTTAATAAGCGTTTTAAAATTATTTCAATGTTTAATCCATGCGTAAACATGAAGTTTATTAACGTTTTTAACATTAAAAAAAATTACAAAAATTTATTTTTCGGAAAAAATGGAAAAAACCGATTCGTCGGAGCGAGGTGTCCTGCCCGTGCGGTAATTCCAGCAGGCGAATCGGACTTCCCGAAATTTTTCTAAGTCCCACGGTCGACACCAACTTTTTTAATAAGCGTTTTAAAATTATTTCAATGTTTAATCCATGCGTAAACATGATGTTTATTAACGTTTTCAACGTTAAAAAAAATTACAAAAATTTATTTTTCAAAAAAAATGGAAAAAACCGATTCGTCGGAGCGAGGTGTCCTGCCCGTGCGGTAATTCCAGCAGGCGAATCGGACTTCCCGAAATTTTTCTAAGTCCCACGGTCGACACCAACTTTTTTAATAAGTGTTTTAAAATTATTTCAATGTTTAATCCATGCGTAAACATGACGTTTATTAACGTTTTTGACATTAAAAAAAATTACAAAAATTTATTTTTCAAAAAAAATGGAAAAAACCGATTCGTCGGAGCGAGGTGTCCAGCCCGTGCGGTAATGCCAGCAGGCGATCCGGGGTACTCGAAATTTTTCTAAGTCCCGACGGTCAAGAGTAAACTTTTTCATCGCATATTTCAAAATTTTTTCAATGTTTAATCTACGCATAAAAACGCAGTTTATCGCAGTTTTTAACGTTGAGAAAATTGACAAAAATTTTTTTTTCACTGAAAATGGAAAAAATGTATCGGTCGATGCGGGCTATCCAGGCCGTGCGGTAATTCCAGCAGGCGATCCGGGGTACTCGAAATTTTTCTAAGTCCCGACGGTCAAGAGTAAACTTTTTCATCACATATTTCAAAATTTTTTTAATGTTTAATCCACGCATAAAAACGCAGTTTATTAACGTTTTTAACGTTGAGAAAATTGACAAAAATTTTTTTTTCACTGAAAATGGAAAAAATGTATCGGTCGATGCGGGCTATCCAGGCCGTGCGGTAATTCCAGCAGGCGATCCGGGGTACTCGAAATTTTTCTAAGTCCCGACGGTCAAGAGTAAACTTTTTCATCACATATTTCAAAATTTTTTTAATGTTTAATCCACGCATAAAAACGCAGTTTATTAACGTTTTTAACGTTGAGAAAATTGACAAAAATTTTTTTTTCACTGAAAATGGAAAAAATGTATCGGTCGATGCGGGCTATCCAGGCCGTGCGGTAATTCCAGCAGGCGATCCGGGGTACTCGAAATTTTTCTAAGTCCCGACGGTCAAGAGTAAACTTTTTCATCACATATTTCAAAATTTTTTTAATGTTTAATCCACGCATAAAAACGCAGTTTATTAACGTTTTTAACGTTGAGAAAATTGACAAAAATTTTTTTTTCACTGAAAATGGAAAAAATGTATCGGTCGATGCGGGCTATCCAGGCCGTGCGGTAATTCCAGCAGGCGATCCGGGGTACTCGAAATTTTTCTAAGTCCCGACGGTCAAGAGTAAACTTTTTCATCACATATTTCAAAATTTTTTTAATGTTTAATCCACGCATAAAAACGCAGTTTATTAACGTTTTTAACGTTGAGAAAATTGACAAAAATTTTTTTTTCACTGAAAATGGAAAAAATGTATCGGTCGATGCGGGCTGTCCAGGCCGTGCGGTAATTCCAGCAGGCGATCCGAGGTACTCGAAATTTTTCTAAGTCCGAACGGTCAAGAGTAAACTTTTTCATCACATATTTCAAAATTTTTTTAATGTTTAATCCACGCATAAAAACGCAGTTTATTAACGTTTTTAACGTTGAGAAAATTGACAAAAATTTTTTTTTCACTGAAAATGGAAAAAATGTATCGGTCGATGCGAGCTGTCCAGGCCGTGCGGTAATTCCAGCCGGCGATCCGAGGTACTCGAAATTTTTCTAAGTCCGAACGGTCAAGAGTAAACTTTTTCATCACATATTTCAAAATTTTTTCAATGTTTAATCCACTCATAAAAACGCAGTTTATTAACGTTTTTAACGTTGAGAAAATTGACAAAAATTTTTTTTTCACTGAAAATGGAAAAAATGTATCGGTCGATGCGGGCTGTCCAGGCCGTGCGGTAATTCCAGCAGGCGATCCGGGGTACTCGAAATTTTTCTAAGTCCGAACGGTCAAGAATAAACTTTTTTATTACATGTTTTAAAAATTTTTCAATGCTTAATCCGTGCATAAGAGTGCAGTTTATTAACGTTTTTAAGGTTGAAAAAATTGACAAAAATTTTTTTTTCTCTGAAAATGAAAAAAATGTATCGGTCGAAGCGGGCTGTCCAGGCCGCGCGGTAATGCCAGCAGGTCGAACGGGGCGACCCGAAATTTTTCTAAGTCCCTGCGGTCAAGAATAAACTTTTTTATTATGCGTTTTAAAATTTTTTCGGCGCTTAATCCATGGATAAAAAGGCAGCCCGAACACGTTTTTAACGTTGAAAAAATTGACCAAAATTTTTTTTTCACAAAAACTGCGAAAAACAGATCGACCGAATCTACTTTTCTCCGTCTCGCGGTAAGTCCAACCGGCCAAACCGGCTGACTCGAAATTTTTCCAAGTCCCAACGGTCAGGAATAAAATTTTTCAAAATTCGGTTTAAAAATTTTCCAACGCTTAAGTCGTGTACGAATAACGATGAAAAAATGTACAAAAATTTTTTTTATCTCGTTATTTTTCAAAGTTCCAGCGGCGTATTGCTTTTCAACTGAGCGAAAAAAAACGGAGAAACGAACGAAAGAGGAGAAAAATTTTTTCCTCTCTGTCGTTCGTTCCTCCAAGTTTCGCTCGAGCGCGCCGATTTCAAAGTTCCAGCGGCGTATTGCTTTTCATCGGAGCGAAAAAAAAATGGAGAAACGAACGAAAGAGAAGAAAATTTTCTTCCTCTCTATCGTTCGTTCCTCCAAGTTTCGCTCGAGCGCGCCGATTTCAAAGTTCCAGCGGCGTATTGCTTTTCATCGGAGCGAAAAAAAAATGG
>NW_027475284.1:10000-17500 GCF_051020985.1 Nomia melanderi | reverse complement strand
CCCGTCCGAGAAGAATTTTCGGGGACTGGACGACCGAAGCGGATCTCGCGCGGTCTCGCGATCGACAGTGAAGAGAAGTGCAGAAGAGGAAAAGAAGACACGACAAACACACACCATGGGGCGACCGACGCGTTCGTTTCAACGCTTTCGCACAAAGTCGGCGGCGGTTATATATTTATATCATTATATTCCGGCGGACGGGACGCGACGTTCGAAAGCCTCGCCAAAGAGGAGCTCCTGCCTCTTCCTCTCTCTTTTCTACGAGAAAAGATAAACGTATTTTACGGGGATACGGAAACGTTACCACGTGGTGTCACACACGATCGTCCGTCTCTTCTCTATAGCAGAAACCGATAAAAATACACCTCCCGAAAGAGAGTATATGGTGATTCTTTTTATATATATATACATTTCGAAATACAACTGAACGTGGCGGAAGCGCACGGTGGTGGTCCAGCGAGGACACGCGACGACGGGGAATAAGAACTATTCGACCCGTTACGAATACGCATGCTCGTCCCGCACGATTTTAACACACACCGTGTTTTTCTCCAGTCGTCAAAGCGTTCGTGCGTCGAATTCGAAAAATAAAAAAAAAAGAAAAACACCTTTTCTCTCTCTCGGGGTAAAAGAGTCGATGTGTATTGTGTATAAAGGTTCTGCGAGAAGTCTCGTTTTGACGTGTGTTCCGCCGATAACGACGATCCTCCGAAACGGGGATACAGAAACGTTACACCTCACAACACGATCTCCGTCTCTTCTCTATAGCAGAAACCGATAAAAATACACCTCCCGAAAGAGAGTATATGGTGATTCTTTTTATATATATATATTTCGAAATTCAACTGAACGTGGCGGAAGCGCACGGTGGTGGTCCAGCGAGGACACGCGACGACGGGGAATAAGAACTATTCGACCCGTTACGAATACGCATGCTCGTCCCGCACGATTTTAACACACACCGTGTTTTTCTCCAGTCGTCAAAGCGTTCGTGCGTCGAATTCGAAAAATAAAAAAAAGAAATACACCTTTTCTCTCTCTCTCGGGGTAAAAAGAGTCGATGTGTATTGTGTATAAAGGTTCTGCTGCGAGAAGTCTCGTTTTGCCGTGTGTTTCGGTAACGACGATCCTCCGAAACGTACATCTCATTCGTAAGAGAGGAAGAAAACAATCTCCCTGGGGCCAGTCGGTAATATACCGACATACGACGTGTCGTGCACATCCGTCTCACGCACGGTATACAAAATATGAATAAAACGTGTGTAGTCTCTCTCTCTCTCTCGACTTCTTAATATTTTCTTTCACCTCTGACGCATCATTTCAGGTGACGTCGGGAGCGCGGGAAAAAAAATTTTTCTAAACACACGAAACCGTTCATCTCACGAACAGCCGAAAAAGTTGTCGCTCAGATCCATATCGCAGTGGAGCGGTATCCGCGGGCGGTCGTAATTGAACGACGCACGACGCCGCGAACACTCACGCGAGTCCATACAAACGATTCCGATCGTTTTGCAACAACTAGAACGTACACTGTCCGTGAAATTCACAGAATTTTCGCGTGTCCGCGACAAACGCCGACGAGACACCCATCGTTCGCTCGTACGTAGCATCCTTCTCTTAACCCGACTCAGAGACGTTCTTTGCGCCCTTCGGTAAAAAAACGTTCGATCCGAAGAGGTGAACGACGGCGGGGATTTGACAGAGCTACGCAAGCAGTGTATGGTACGTAAACGACCCTCAGCCAGGCGTGGTCCAGGAATTGTATCCGTGGACCGCAATGTGCGTTCGAAATGTCGATGTTCATGTGTCCTGCAGTTCACACGTTGACGCGCAATTAGCTGCGTTCTTCATCGACCCACGAGCCAAGTGATCCACCGTTCAGGGTAATCGTATAAATTTTATATTTCACATATATAATTTTATTCTCATTTGTTCGACCTAATATCTCTCTTCTTTCAAAGAGAAGATAAAAGTTGATACCTGAATCTCCGACCAGCGCGCGAAGGAGATTCAGGCGTCGCCTTGGAGACGACACCGAAGCCTTTCGAGACGAAAAACGTTCAAGTAATATGTATATATTTCTCGACGTTCCGGGCGTATAGTGCATTCAAAAACCCGCGAAAGACGCAGAAGACTCGCACGCGTGGAAACGACGGGGATATATTTTGTATCCTACCCGATACTGAATCCATCGCGTGCAGTCGACCCTCGCGTTCTTCCGATCAGACGCATCTATTGTTGCGCGCATGTTTTCGCGTCGCATCGCGCGAAACGTTGCACGAATCGTACCGATCGATCGATTGAAAGCAAATAATGAAAAAAGACTTCACAGCTGGCTCTTTGCCGGTCATTCGTCCCATGTTATCTCTTGCCGCGAAATTGGCGCGCAAGAGTTGGGTGTCAGACGCGCGGCTTTAAAACGAGCTTCACGGCCGGTCCCTTCGTTACCGCTTTCGTTCTTTCTCTCGGAACGACCATGAACGAACACGACGAGCGACGCTACGGCATACACACGTCCACGGATTCGATTAAAAAAACAGACTTCACAGCTGGCTCTTTGCCGGTCATTCGTCCCATATTATCTCTTGCCGCGAAATTGGCGCGCAAGAGTTGGGTGTCAGACGCACGGCTTTAAAACGAGCTTCACGGCCGGTCCTCTCAATTCCGTGTACGGTACACGCAAGATGCGGGTTCCACTTCCAGACTACCCGGTCCCTTCTCTCTACGAGAATCGATAGTAGAAGAACGGCTCGAAAACGCGTCTCAGAGACTAGGGGAAAAGAAGCGGTATGCGAGCGAAACGAAAACGCATTATGGAAACGTCGCGAAACAATGTTCGACGGTTGCTCGGTTCCAATCGTGCGGCCGTTTCAATTTCTCGTGCGCTTCACCGTCCCTCCGTAACTCTGGCCGATCGCGTATACCGAAGAGCCGACACGCGCAAAAACCACAGGCATTGTATACTGTGTATATATATATATATGTTACAGTCACAGCCTTCGCGCGTTTTACTCTCCGACGCGGGGTTTCCACGACGAAAGAGAGACAGTTTCGTGGCGGGTGACTCGGCCGAATCGCTACGACGGGTATTTCTATTATAGAACGAATCATCGCCACCCTTTACCAGTGCCCGACGAAGGAATCACAAGGTCATCTGGAGTTTACAATGCCAGCGACGGTAATTCCAACGAAGACCCGATAAGTCAACTCATCGTTCTATTTCTCCCCGTACAGAAAAGCGAATCGACGCTAATGCACCTCGCGCAAGCACGAACGTTCTCTTCGCGTGGATCGTCCCATCGTCCAAAGATGTAAAGACGCATTGGAGATCGTGGTCTCTGGCGGGCTCATTGCACGCCCCACTGCATATCTTTCCTCGAATCGAGAATGATTCGTCCACTAAGGCTGCGAAACTACGCGTCGAGGAAACTAGGGGAAAGAAGCGGGATGCGAGCGAAACGACAATACATTATGGAAACGTCGCGAAACAATGTTCGGCGGTTGCTCGTTTCCTCCTGCGGACGTTTCATTGCTCGGGCGCTTCACGTCCCTCCGTAACCTTCGCGCGATCGCGTGCCCCGGAGAGCCGGCAACCGGTGAACCACAGGCGTATAAACTATAGTCTTCTATAGCAAGCCTTCGGCGGTTACTCTCCGACGCGGGGATTCCACGACGAGAGAGAATTTCGTGGCGGGTGACATCGGTCGAAACGCTACGACGGGTATTTCTATTATAGAACGAATCATCGCCACCCTTTACCAGTGCCCGACGAAGGAATCACAAGGTCATCTGGAGTTTACAATGCCAGCGACGGTAATTCCAACGAAGACCCGATAAGTCAACTCATCGTTCTATTTCTCCCCGTACAGACAAGCGAATCAACGCTATCGCACCTCACGCATGCACGAACGTTCTCTTCGCGTGAATCGTCCCATCGTCGAAAGATATAGCCGCTTGGAGATCGTGGCCCATCAAGTTCTTCCGTAACTCCTGCGCGATCGCGTACCCCGGAGAGCAGGCAACCGGTGAACCACAGGCGTATAAACTATAGTCTTCTATAGCAAGCCTTCGCGTTTACTCTACGACGCGGGGATTCCACGACGAGAGAGATTTTCGTGGCGGGTGACACGGCCGAATCGCTACGACGGGTATTTCTATTATAGAACGAATCATCGCCACCCTTTACCAGTGCCCGACGAAGGAATCACAAGGTCATCTGGAGTTTACAATGCCAGCGACGGTAATTCCAACGAAGACCCGATAAGTCAACTCATCGTTCTATTTCTCCCCGTACAGAAAAGCGAATCGGCGCTATCGCACCTCACGCAAGCAGGAATGATCTCTTCGCGTGGATCGTCCCATCGTCGAAAGATGTAAGACGTACAGAAATCGTGGTCCATCACGATTATTCGTAACTCTCCGAGTCGCGTATCTGAGAGTAGGGCAAACGGAGAACCACAGGCATAAATAATACTATATATTTCTTATATAGTTAGCCTTCGCGTTTTACTCTCCGACATGGGGATTCCACGACGAGAGAGAGTTTCGTGGCGGGTGACTCGGCCGAATCGCTACGACGGGTATTTCTATTATAGAACGAATCATCGCCACCCTTTACCAGTGCCCGACGAAGGAATCACAAGGTCATCTGGAGTTTACAATGCCAGCGACGGTAATTCCAACGAAGACCCGATAAGTCAACTCATCGTTCTATTTCTCCCCGTACAGAAAAGCGAATCGACGCTATCGCACCTCGCGCGAGCACGTAACTACTCTTCGCGTGGATCGTCCCATCGTCGAAAGATGTAAGACGCACGGAAATCGTGGCCCATCAACGTTTTTTTGTAACTCTGCCGATCGCGTATCACAGAGCCGAGACGCACATACCACAGGCGTATAATACCGTTTTCTTTCGTATGGTAAGCCTTCGCGTTTACTCTTCGGCGCGGGGTTTCCACGTCGAGAGAGACTTTCGTGGCGGGTGACATCGGTCGAAACGCTACGACGGGTATTACTATTATAGAACGAATCATCGCCACCCTTTACCAGTGCCCGACGAAGGAATCACAAGGTCATCTGGAGTTTACAATGCCAGCGACGGTAATTCCAACGAAGACCCGATAAGTCAACTCAACGTTCTATTTCTCCCCGTACAGAAAAGCGAATCGACGCTGTTGCACCTCACGCAAGCACGAACGTTCTCTTCGCGTGGATCGTCCCATCGTCGAAAGATGTAAGACGCACGGAAATCGTGGCACATCACGTGTTTTCGGAACTCTGTCGACCGCGTATCTCAGAGACGACGCGCGCGAACCACTGGCATATACTATTATATATCGCGTTTTACCCTCCGACGCGGGGATTCCACGACGAGAGAGAGTTTCGTGAGCGGGTTGACTCGGAAGAAACGCTACGACGGGTATTTCTATTATAGAACGCATCATCGCCACCCTTTACCAGTGCCCGACGAAGGAATCACAAGGTCATCTGGAGTTTACAATGCCAGCGACGGTAATTCCAACGAAGACCCGATAAGTCAACTCAACGTTCTATTTCTCCCCGTACAGAAAAGCGAATCGACGCAATCGCACCATACGCGTGCACGTAAACAACTCTTCGCGTGGATCGTCCCATCGTCGAGAGACGTAAGTTTTCATAGTATGAATTCGCGTTTTACTCTCCGACGCGGGGATTCCACGACGAGAGAGAGTTTCGTGAGCGGGTTGACTCGGAAGAAACGCTACGACGGGTATTTCTATTATAGAACGCATCATCGCCACCCTTTACCAGTGCCCGACGAAGGAATCACAAGGTCATCTGGAGTTTACAATGCCAGCGACGGTAATTCCAACGAAGACCCGATAAGTCAACTCAACGTTCTATTGCTCCCCGTACAGAAAAGCGAATCGACGCAATCGCACCATACGCGTGCACGTAACAACTCTTCGCGTGGATCGTCCCATCGTCGAGAGACGTAAGTTTCCATACTATGAATTCGCGTTTTACTCTCCGACGCGGGGATTCCACGACGAGAGAGAGTTTCGTGAGCGGGTTGACTCGGAAGAAACGCTACGACGGGTATTTCTATTATAGAACGCATCATCGCCACCCTTTACCAGTGCCCGACGAAGGAATCACAAGGTCATCTGGAGTTTACAATGCCAGCGACGGTAATTCCAACGAAGACCCGATAAGTCAACTCAACGTTCTATTACTCCCCGTACAGAAAAGCGAATCGACGCAATCGCACCATACGCGTGCACGTAACAACTCTTCGCGTGGGTCGTCCCATCGTCGAGAGACGTAAGTTTCATAGTAAGCCTTCGGCGTTTTACTCTCCGACGCGGGGATTCCACGACGAGAGAGAGAGTTTCGTGAGCGGGTTGACTCGGAAGAAACGCTACGACGGGTATTTCTATTATAGAACGCATCATCGCCACCCTTTACCAGTGCCCGACGAAGGAATCACAAGGTCATCTGGAGTTTACAATGCCAGCGACGGTAATTCCAACGAAGACCCGATAAGTCAACTCAACGTTCTATTTCTCCCCGTACAGAAAAGCGAATCGACGCAATCGCACCATACGCGTGCACGTAAACAACTCTTCGCGTGGATCGTCCCATCGTCGAGAGACGTAAGTTTTCATAGTATGAATTCGCGTTTTACTCTCCGACGCGGGGATTCCACGACGAGAGAGAGTTTCGTGAGCGGGTTGACTCGGAAGAAACGCTACGACGGGTATTTCTATTATAGAACGCATCATCGCCACCCTTTACCAGTGCCCGACGAAGGAATCACAAGGTCATCTGGAGTTTACAATGCCAGCGACGGTAATTCCAACGAAGACCCGATAAGTCAACTCAACGTTCTATTTCTCCCCGTACAGAAAAGCGAATCGACGCAATCGCACCATACGCGTGCACGTAAACAACTCTTCGCGTGGATCGTCCCATCGTCGAGAGACGTAAGTTTTCATAGTATGAATTCGCGTTTTACTCTCCGACGCGGGGATTCCACGACGAGAGAGAGTTTCGTGAGCGGGTTGACTCGGAAGAAACGCTACGACGGGTATTTCTATTATAGAACGCATCATCGCCACCCTTTACCAGTGCCCGACGAAGGAATCACAAGGTCATCTGGAGTTTACAATGCCAGCGACGGTAATTCCAACGAAGACCCGATAAGTCAACTCAACGTTCTATTACTCCCCGTACAGAAAAGCGAATCGACGCAATCGCACCATACGCGTGCACGTAACTACTCTTCGCGTGGATCGTCCCATCGTCGAGAGACGTAAGTTTCCATACTATGAATTCGCGTTTTACTCTCCGACGCGGGGATTCCACGACGAGAGAGTGTTTCGTGAGCGGGTTGACTCGGAAGAAACGCTACGACGGGTATTTCTATTATAGAACGCATCATCGCCACCCTTTACCAGTGCCCGACGAAGGAATCACAAGGTCATCTGGAGTTTACAATGCCAGCGACGGTAATTCCAA
>NW_027475284.1:0-5000 GCF_051020985.1 Nomia melanderi | reverse complement strand
GGAAAAAATGGAAAAAACCGATTCGTCGGAGCGAGGTGTCCAGCCCGTGCGGTAATTCCAGCAGGCGAATCGGACTTCCCGAAATTTTTCTAAGTCCCACGGTCGACACCAACTTTTTTAATAAGCGTTTTAAAATTATTTCAATGTTTAATCCATGCGTAAACATGACGTTTATTAACGTTTTTAACATTAAAAAAAATTACAAAAATTTATTTTTCGGAAAAAATGGAAAAAACCGATTCGTCGGAGCGAGGTGTCCAGCCCGTGCGGTAATTCCAGCAGGCGAATCGGACTTCCCGAAATTTTTCTAAGTCCCACGGTCGACACCAACTTTTTTAATAAGCGTTTTAAAATTATTTCAATGTTTAATCCATGCGTAAACATGAAGTTTATTAACGTTTTTAACATTAAAAAAAATTACAAAAATTTATTTTTCGGAAAAAATGGAAAAAACCGATTCGTCGGAGCGAGGTGTCCAGCCCGTGCGGTAATTCCAGCAGGCGAATCGGACTTCCCGAAATTTTTCTAAGTCCCACGGTCGACACCAACTTTTTTAATAAGCGTTTTAAAATTATTTCAATGTTTAATCCATGCGTAAACATGACGTTTATTAACGTTTTTAACATTAAAAAAAATTACAAAAATTTATTTTTCGGAAAAAATGGAAAAAACCGATTCGTCGGAGCGAGGTGTCCAGCCCGTGCGGTAATTCCAGCAGGCGAATCGGACTTCCCGAAATTTTTCTAAGTCCCACGGTCGACACCAACTTTTTTTAATAAGCGTTTTAAAATTATTTCAATGTTTAATCCATGCGTAAACATGACGTTTATTAACGTTTTTAACATTAAAAAAAATTACAAAAATTTATTTTTCGGAAAAAATGGAAAAAAACCGATTCGTCGGAGCGAGGTGTCCAGCCCGTGCGGTAATTCCAGCAGGCGAATCGGACTTCCCGAAATTTTTCTAAGTCCCACGGTCGACACCAACTTTTTTAATAAGCGTTTTAAAATTATTTCAATGTTTAATCCATGCGTAAACATGAAGTTTATTAACGTTTTTAACATTAAAAAAAATTACAAAAATTTATTTTTCGGAAAAAATGGAAAAAACCGATTCGTCGGAGCGAGGTGTCCAGCCCGTGCGGTAATTCCAGCAGGCGAATCGGACTTCCCGAAATTTTTCTAAGTCCCACGGTCGACACCAACTTTTTTAATAAGCGTTTTAAAATTATTTCAATGTTTAATCCATGCGTAAACATGACGTTTATTAACGTTTTTAACATTAAAAAAAATTTACAAAAATTTATTTTTCGGAAAAAATGGAAAAAACCGATTCGTCGGAGCGAGGTGTCCAGCCCGTGCGGTAATTCCAGCAGGCGAATCGGACTTCCCGAAATTTTTCTAAGTCCCACGGTCGACACCAACTTTTTTAATAAGCGTTTTAAAATTATTTCAATGTTTAATCCATGCGTAAACATGACGTTTATTAACGTTTTTAACATTAAAAAAAAATTACAAAAATTTATTTTTCGGAAAAAATGGAAAAAACCGATTCGTCGGAGCGAGGTGTCCTGCCCGTGCGGTAATTCCAGCAGGCGAATCGGACTTCCCGAAATTTTTCTAAGTCCCACGGTCGACACCAACTTTTTTTAATAAGCGTTTTAAAATTATTTCAATGTTTAATCCATGCGTAAACATGACGTTTATTAACGTTTTTAACATTAAAAAAAATTACAAAAATTTATTTTTTCGGAAAAAATGGAAAAAACCGATTCGTCGGAGCGAGGTGTCCAGCCCGTGCGGTAATTCCAGCAGGCGAATCGGACTTCCCGAAATTTTTCTAAGTCCCACGGTCGACACCAACTTTTTTAATAAGCGTTTTAAAATTATTTCAATGTTTAATCCATGCGTAAACATGAAGTTTATTAACGTTTTTAACATTAAAAAAAAATTACAAAAATTTATTTTTCGGAAAAAATGGAAAAAACCGATTCGTCGGAGCGAGGTGTCCAGCCCGTGCGGTAATTCCAGCAGGCGAATCGGACTTCCCGAAATTTTTTCTAAGTCCCACGGTCGACACCAACTTTTTTAATAAGCGTTTTAAAATTATTTCAATGTTTAATCCATGCGTAAACATGACGTTTATTAACGTTTTTAACATTAAAAAAAATTACAAAAATTTATTTTTCGGAAAAAAATGGAAAAAAACCGATTCGTCGGAGCGAGGTGTCCAGCCCGTGCGGTAATTCCAGCAGGCGAATCGGACTTCCCGAAATTTTTCTAAGTCCCACGGTCGACACCAACTTTTTTAATAAGCGTTTTAAAATTATTTCAATGTTTAATCCATGCGTAAACATGACGTTTATTAACGTTTTTAACATTAAAAAAAAATTACAAAAATTTATTTTTCGGAAAAAATGGAAAAAAACCGATTCGTCGGAGCGAGGTGTCCAGCCCGTGCGGTAATTCCAGCAGGCGAATCGGACTTCCCGAAATTTTTCTAAGTCCCACGGTCGACACCAACTTTTTTAATAAGCGTTTTAAAAATTATTTCAATGTTTAATCCATGCGTAAACATGAAGTTTATTAACGTTTTTAACATTAAAAAAAATTACAAAAATTTATTTTTCGGAAAAAATGGAAAAAACCGATTCGTCGGAGCGAGGTGTCCAGCCCGTGCGGTAATTCCAGCAGGCGAATCGGACTTCCCGAAATTTTTCTAAGTCCCACGGTCGACACCAACTTTTTTAATAAGCGTTTTAAAATTATTTCAATGTTTAATCCATGCGTAAACATGACGTTTATTAACGTTTTTAACATTAAAAAAAAATTACAAAAATTTATTTTTCGGAAAAAATGGAAAAAACCGATTCGTCGGAGCGAGGTGTCCAGCCCGTGCGGTAATTCCAGCAGGCGAATCGGACTTCCCGAAATTTTTCTAAGTCCCACGGTCGACACCAACTTTTTTAATAAGCGTTTTAAAATTATTTCAATGTTTAATCCATGCGTAAACATGACGTTTATTAACGTTTTTAACATTAAAAAAAATTACAAAAATTTATTTTTCGGAAAAAATGGAAAAAACCGATTCGTCGGAGCGAGGTGTCCTGCCCGTGCGGTAATTCCAGCAGGCGAATCGGACTTCCCGAAATTTTTCTAAGTCCCACGGTCGACACCAACTTTTTTAATAAGCGTTTTAAAATTATTTCAATGTTTAATCCATGCGTAAACATGACGTTTATTAACGTTTTTAACATTAAAAAAAATTACAAAAATTTATTTTTCGGAAAAAATGGAAAAAACCGATTCGTCGGAGCGAGGTGTCCAGCCCGTGCGGTAATTCCAGCAGGCGAATCGGACTTCCCGAAATTTTTCTAAGTCCCACGGTCGACACCAACTTTTTTAATAAGCGTTTTAAAATTATTTCAATGTTTAATCCATGCGTAAACATGAAGTTTATTAACGTTTTTAACATTAAAAAAAATTACAAAAATTTATTTTTCGGAAAAAAATGGAAAAAACCGATTCGTCGGAGCGAGGTGTCCAGCCCGTGCGGTAATTCCAGCAGGCGAATCGGACTTCCCGAAATTTTTCTAAGTCCCACGGTCGACACCAACTTTTTTAATAAGCGTTTTAAAATTATTTCAATGTTTAATCCATGCGTAAACATGACGTTTATTAACGTTTTTAACATTAAAAAAAATTACAAAAATTTATTTTTCGGAAAAAATGGAAAAAAACCGATTCGTCGGAGCGAGGTGTCCAGCCCGTGCGGTAATTCCAGCAGGCGAATCGGACTTCCCGAAATTTTTCTAAGTCCACGGTCGACACCAACTTTTTTAATAAGCGTTTTAAAATTATTTCAATGTTTAATCCATGCGTAAACATGACGTTTATTAACGTTTTTAACATTAAAAAAAATTACAAAAATTTATTTTTCGGAAAAAATGGAAAAAACCGATTCGTCGGAGCGAGGTGTCCTGCCCGTGCGGTAATTCCAGCAGGCGAATCGGACTTCCCGAAATTTTTCTAAGTCCCACGGTCGACACCAACTTTTTTAATAAGCGTTTTAAAATTATTTCAATGTTTAATCCATGCGTAAACATGACGTTTATTAACGTTTTTAACATTAAAAAAAATTACAAAAATTTATTTTTCGGAAAAAATGGAAAAAAACCGATTCGTCGGAGCGAGGTGTCCAGCCCGTGCGGTAATTCCAGCAGGCGAATCGGACTTCCCGAAATTTTTCTAAGTCCCACGGTCGACACCAACTTTTTTAATAAGCGTTTTAAAATTATTTCAATGTTTAATCCATGCGTAAACATGAAGTTTATTAACGTTTTTAACATTAAAAAAAATTACAAAAATTTATTTTTCGGAAAAAATGGAAAAAACCGATTCGTCGGAGCGAGGTGTCCAGCCCGTGCGGTAATTCCAGCAGGCGAATCGGACTTCCCGAAATTTTTCTAAGTCCCACGGTCGACACCAACTTTTTTAATAAGCGTTTTAAAATTATTTCAATGTTTAATCCATGCGTAAACATGACGTTTATTAACGTTTTTAACATTAAAAAAAAATTACAAAAAATTTATTTTTCGGAAAAAATGGAAAAAACCGATTCGTCGGAGCGAGGTGTCCAGCCCGTGCGGTAATTCCAGCAGGCGAATCGGACTTCCCGAAATTTTTCTAAGTCCCACGGTCGACACCAACTTTTTTAATAAGCGTTTTAAAATTATTTCAATGTTTAATCCATGCGTAAACATGACGTTTATTAACGTTTTTAACATTAAAAAAAATTACAAAAATTTATTTTTCGGAAAAAAATGGAAAAAACCGATTCGTCGGAGCGAGGTGTCCAGCCCGTGCGGTAATTCCAGCAGGCGAATCGGACTTCCCGAAATTTTTCTAAGTCCCACGGTCGACACCAACTTTTTTAATAAGCGTTTTAAAATTATTTCAATGTTTAATCCATGCGTAAACATGAAGTTTATTAACGTTTTT